>NC_045551.1:3261193-3348693 GCF_009769535.1 Thamnophis elegans
CCCAGAGGTGGGTTCCTACCAGTTCGCACCTATTCAGTAGAACCGGTTCGTCAAATCTACCGAACCGGTTAGAAGAGGTTCCACCAGTGGACCCGGAAAGCAGGCCACACCTGCAGAAGAGGTTCCAAAAGTTTGTGAAACCCACCACTGGTCCTTGGATATGATTATTCTACCATATCATGCTCCTATTTATAAAACTCAGTGCCTCTGTGAAAGGTAAGGATGACTACTGCGTTTGTGGTGCTATCAGAACATTGCGTGTGTTGAAGTTGTTTTAACACAAACCAAAGATGCCTTTTAAAAAACAAGTTGACATCATATTCTTATGCATGCCAGTGCTGTGTGTGAGGTAATTTAAGGTGGTTCTGACAAGTGTTGTCGGCATCTTCATATCCGGTCACATGGGCGGCAAGCCACTCCCACAAAGGAGGCCACACCCACAGAATAGGTTCAAACAATTTTTGAAACCCACCACTGCTTTGACCATATCTGTCACTCAAGATCCCAGCCACAATTTCACAACACTGAGGCAGAGGACATTAAATGGGGATAATTCATCCAACCTACTAAAACATAACATTCAACAGCATTTTTTTCTCTGATTTTTATTTACCTGGTAATTATTTATGAATTAGCATTTACATTTTATAATTCGGATCTGAAGTCCTGCTTATCACCTTGCAAAGAGAGCAAACAGTGTTAAACAGTGTTATTGCATTGCACATCTTCTCCAGATATGATGGACAAATCCTGCAGGATGCTGCTTGTGTCTTCCTATCCTTTTATTAATGGAACTAAAGAGTTCATGTGGCCACCCATGCATGATTCCATTACTATTTTGAGATTTTTTTTTTCTTTAACACTGAAGTGTAAAGAAAGAAACTCTATTTTTCTACACACTGTTACTTCAAGTTTCAAATGAGCTTCAGGAATTCTACATCTGAAGCTCTAGAACCATTCTTGAGAGAAATTTAAGAAACAACTTATAATATTGAAAAGGAAAGGGCTATATTAAATTGCAATATGAAAACAGAATATCAATTGTCCATTGCCCTTATAATTTAGTACTAGGTATTTAGAATATGAAAGGTAATCATAAGGATTATTATTGTGACCTTTTTAATATTCCAACTTTTATATGAGCTAGCCATACCCTCCAGCCTTAAACACTTATTATATGTAATAAGCAGTGGCAAGGCAGGCCTCAACAGCAGTTACAGAACAAATGGGCTTCTTTCTGGACAGTTTAACAAGCTGAAAGGATTGGAAAGTCAACCCAATGAGATGAAATGATGTAGCAGTTATAATATTGTATCCTTTCAAAAGATTTGCAAGATGAGTTCTTTCTTCCTGATGGACAAGAAAAATAAAGCGATGAAAAAGAGGAGTGCCTTTCATACTACTTAGCATTTGATGTACAAATTGGAGTATATGACATATTGATTAACAGCAGTTTACCCCAATATTTATGCATCTGATTCCAACAGTTAAAAAAAAACAGTTTATGATTATTATTTGGTGTAATCATTAATATCTTAGACACTCCCTCTCTCAAATTTCCATACCGGGTCCCAGTGAAACTTAGATTTTGATTTCTACCAAATTAACCAACCCAGAGCTCCATGGCCTCCTTCTTAGCATGATGTCTATGTCTATATCTATGTACAAAGATGGACTGACAGATAGACAGGTCTCTGTGTCGGAGAAAGAAAATAAATGTTAATGGATTTCTGTCCTCAACTCCCATGAGTTTTCAGTTTACTTTAAGCCCACAATAGCTTAAAAGGCAGCAAAGGAAGGGGGGGGGAATTGACATTTTGATGTAATCTCTCTCTTAGTCAAGGTGTTGGAAGAAGAAGTAAGAACAGAGTGATATTTGGTCAACAAAAAAATGGAAATTTAGGCAAGGTGTTACAAAGATGATTGGAAAAAAGAAACATGATGAGTGACATAAGAAAAATGAGATAAAACAATGGGAGTGAGGTATGGAGGGGGGATCAAATCACAGAATGGGGCTACGGCAGTGGTGGGATTCAAATAATTTAACAACCGGTTCTCTGCCCTAATGACCATCTGGGTAGGTGGGGCTCGGTGGTCATGTGACTGGGTGGGCGTGGCCAACTCAAGGTCACTCAGGTCGGTGGGCGCTTGGCCTTAGCTGTTACAAGGTAATAAGGGTTAACCGGAGAGGCAGTTTCTGTAAGTAGGTCAATAAAGATCAGGCTAGAAACAACACCAGAATGTTTCCTTCCTGCCTTCTTTACAGGATTAGCTCTGTAAAGTGGGAAAAAACAAAAGGAGATTTCTTCCAACAACCGGTTCTCTGAACTACTTAGAAAGTTACCAACCGGTTCTCCCGAATAGGTGCGAACTGGCTGAATCCCACCACTGGGCTATGGGAAAAAATATTTCCCTATGGAATCAATCAGAATTAATCCAGTAAAAACAATGGCATTGAAATGCCATTGCATGGGAATGAAACAAGAGTAAGTAAATGACAACAGCTCATGATGTTAGCCTTGGTTGGAAATGTGTCATATGGCTGCCAAACAACCTGGGATTAATGATCTACAATGGGTACGGAAAGCCACACATGGAGAAATGGTAAAGATGAGTCTTCATTGTAATGGCATAGACTGTGGAGTATAGCATAAGAGATCATGGAGATTAGCAAAATATGTCATAGCAGGGTTGCGTGGAATAATCTCACCTTGTGCTCACATTCAGAATACTGTTGTGACTCAGCAGAAGTTTGCTGTGAGTTGAGTCGGGATGCAGGAATAACAATGCAGCTGGGGCTCGTTAGTGTCGTCTTCTGGAGATAAAAGGACTTATGGTGCCATGCCCTGGTTGCAGAAGTCAACGTTCATTCGTTCGTTCGTGGTTCGCCGTTCATCGGTCGTGGTTTGTTTGTGAGAGGCACTTGGATAAGTGATTTGCTTTCTGTAACCCTGATTCGAAGAGACACTTGGATAAGTGATTTGCTTTCTTTCTGTAAACCTGGTGTTGCTGTAAGAGCTCTTTGTTTTTCCATTCTGCTGCGTAACCTTTTTTGCCAGAAACTTTATTTATGTTTATTTTGGGCTCGCAGCCAGCATGAGCCAGGACTGATAAAGTTATTTCCTTTTAAGTCTGTCTGACTGTCATCTGTGATCGAGCGAAGAAGGGGGGGGTCAGAACAGGATACTATTCTACATTTCAAGATAAGTCGTGTAATCCAATCATCCCTGGCTTGAAAAAAATGCAGACAATCACACAACCACAAAAAGGCAAAAACTCTTAACTGTTTGCTGCCTTTTTTTTTATCCAGATGGCTATAGGCCAGACATAGCAAGAACGTTTTAGTTACCTTATCCATTACTCAAAACCAACACACCCAGTTAGAAGTTCTCTTTTTAAAAATGAGAAAATCACAATTTCTATGGATCATTAATTTATATACCACTACAGTGCTTGGTAATAAGGTACATTTCTGAGAAGACATGCACAGACTTGTACTCAGAGTGCACATGAGAACTTTACACCTTCCTGCGGCATTACAATGTTGCCAGGTTCTGCACAGCAGAACTTAAAATTCATTAGATAATGACCGGTACTATAACATAGATTTAATGAGTACCTAGTCTGCTATATCAGAATGTTCTGTAATTTGATATAATCTCCCATGTACTAATTTTTAATAATCCCTTTCCTTTGTCTTAATATATTTTAGACTGTGTTTGTTAAAAATCTATACCGTGTATGGGCTCTGGGAAGTCGGGGGGGGGAAGGGAGGTGGGGTGTTAGGGGGGAGGGGGGAGGGGGATATATAGTATGTGTTAGATTTTAAAGTAACGCGACTGCACTTGTATACCGTTGCTCTTTAATTCCACTGTAAAAATAGGACAAGCTGAATATATTAATAGATAGTAGAAATACACCGAAGGGAGGAGTAGAGGGATAGAAGAAAGAGGGGTAGAGAGGGTGAGAGAGAGGATTGGAGGGAGGGTGAGAAGGAAGGGAGGGAGTGTACCGGGAGAGAGGAGTGGTAGAGGGGGAGGGGAAGTAGGGTAGAGGGGAAAAATGGAGGGAAGTTGGAAAGTTGGAGGGGGGCGAAAGAAAGGGTGTATGGAGGGTCGAAGAGGTACATTGGGTTTCTATTTTGGGGGGTATTGTTGACAAGAGGAATGGCTGTGTTTATTGTTTAATGTTATATGGCCCCGGTTATGCACAGTATATATGTGACTGTACGAAAATGAAAATGGAAAATAAAAAACATATTTACAAAGAATGTTCTGTAATTTGATATAATCTCCCATGTACTAATTTTTAATAATCCCTTACACAGATCTAACGTTCCTTTCCCTTTTAGGTTCTCGTATATTGATTTCCAGTTCCTGAAAATGTCTTTCAGATCCTCGTATATTGGTTTACACGTTTTGTTTTTCATTCATGTATCTTTTATACATTCCAGACGTTCATATTTTTAGATTTTTATTTTTATTATGATGTCTCCTCTATGCTTTCAAATGGCAGTGCCCCACCATATTTGTGCTGCTCTATGATCATAACAAATATTTGATTTGATTTATTTCGTTTTGATGTGTCCCACTCCAACAGTTATTCCTACAAAGTAAACAAGCTGGGGGAAATGTTGATTTGAAGCAAAAAAATGAAGCATTTCAATAAATGAAAAAAAATAACTATTTAATAGCAGTGTCTCTTATCTAAAGTTAATATATCCTGTTCAAACACTTGCGAGGTTGTTCAGTTTACACATTTCTTTTTTGCTCAATTACAATTAGATTACATGAGGTCTGCAAATCAAATTACATGGCTGTTTTCTTTCCTTCTGTCACTCATCATTTGCAGCAGAAATCTTATTTTCCAGCCTTTAGTGCATACAGAACCACATTATTTATTACTGTATTTCCTGCTGGTTATTAGCCCTTTTCAGCTCTGTGGTATTAGTATTGCCAATCATGGAACTCAGACACATACAGTTTTTAGGCAAAATACACACAAATAATAATTTCTCCCTCCTTTTTGCTATACAAGTCATTGCAGAAGCTTCAAGAGCCGAGGTGGCGCAGTGGGTAGGGTGCAGTACTGCAGGCCACATCAGCTGACTGTTATCTGCAGTTCAGCGGTTCTAATCTCACCGGCTCAAGGTTGACTCAGCCTTCCATCCTTCCGAGGTGGGTGAAATGAGGACGCAGACTGTGGGGGCGATATGCTGACTCTGTAAACCGCTTAGAGAGGGCTGAAAACCCTATGAAGCGGTATATAAGTCTAACTGCTATTGCTATTGCTATTCATTCTTTTTCCAAAATTTTGAATTCTGAAATGAAGTCATTGCAAGAGCTACAGTTTAATTACTGATTTATTAATGTGCTTAAAGTGGCGTTTGACGCATGTTTCAGGAAAGCCTGCAATAGGAAGTAATGGACCGAGTTTGGGAAGTGCGGTCATGTTTTATTCTAAGCAAAACAAAAAATCAGTCAAATGGAGTAGTATTAAGTGCCAGTCATAAAACAAATATAAATAGAATCAATAAAGAATGGAGGTTGAAGGAATAAGGGGTGAATAAAAAAGGGAATGATCAATACAAAAGAAGTACTTTGAGCTGGTTTGGTCATAGTGAGTGATAAATTATATTCAAATTGCAGAACAAATGTTTGCAGGAAGATTGCTTGAGTGATGCGACAGAGGAAAACCAAGAACATTGGTGTTGGATGGAGCTGAGATCCGTAAAAGAAAGAGAATTGAGAAGTTCTGTGCTGCTCCTGTTTGTTGATAATTTTAAGCATCAAGTAGGGCAATGCTTATAAAGAATAAAAGGGAATGGATGTACTAATGTATAGAAATACTAAAGGCCAGTGTAGTTTGCAAGATAAGTAGGAGGAAAGGGAGTGAAAAATATTAATATGTGCTTTATTTTTTTCTTTTTTAATCTCATGCCTTTAATTCTTTGTTTTACTATTTCATTTTCTTTTCTTTTCTGAACTCTAGATAACTTTGTTTACCAAAAAGGAATAGTATGATGGATGGATGGATGGATGGATGGATATATATATATATATATATATATATATATATATATATATATATATATATATATATATATATATATATATATATATATATATACACATACATACATACATACATGCAAGTAAACCTAGATATGATAAACAAAAGTTAGCACACAAGTTCCTTTAAAATTGATTGGATAAATAACAAGAATGCTTCATGGTAACATAACGAGTGAAAAATAACAGGAAATACACCTACAGTGAGTGGATGTTCCTGCTATAGGAAGGTGTTCTGACCACCCTCGTTCCACATCAAAGCACACTCTGAGCCAGAGATAAATTACGGCATTTAATTAACAGACAGACAGGTCCTTGGCAGCAAACCGGCACAGACAAGCTTGGGCAGCAACAAACACAGATAAGGCTTGGCAGCAATCCAGCCTGCCAAGCTCACAATAACCTTCTCTGACATTAATTCCTGCGTTGACTTCTGCAAGAGGGGCGTATGCACAAGCAGTCCTTTTATAGTCTGGAGAGGAGCCTAATGACCACCAGCTGAGTGCAATTACCTCCTGTAACTGCGCAACTGTTCCTGACGCCTATTAGCTCTTTGGTGCCGAGCATCCAGGAACAACTGTTGTGTGTTTTTAAATTATGTATTGTTATGTATCGTTTTTATTTTTTTATTTTTGTCTGTACCCCCCCTTCCCTGATTTGATTTGTTAGCTGCCCTGAGTCCCCTTCGGGGGAAAAGGGCAGCATATAAATATAATAAATGAAATGAAATGAAATGAAACTCACTGCTGGCATCTGGATCTCTCTCCAGATCACACTCCCTTGCCTCCTCCCCACTGGTCCAAGGCTCAGGTGCCTCCTGGTGGCCAACCAGCCTCTCTGCGCCCTGCTCGGAGTCGGAACCCTGTCCAGGGTCCTCCACATCCTCCAGAGCTGACTCATAGGGGCCCTCGCTGTCGGAGTCTGGTGGCAGCTCCAACGGCTCCTGCTGGGCCACAACAGGATAGTAGGGTATTCCTCAATGTCATTCATCTCTTGATTCACCCTTTATTCCCATTCCCTGAAAAAAAAAAAAAAAAAAGTCCCGCTCCCCTCCCAGGATCTCTATTTCTTTTCAAAAGATTGAATTGAACTTTGTTAGCAGCACTAAAAAGTTAGCAGCGTTCTAATGATGAAATGTTAAAAGAGGGTAAAATAGAAAAGGCTGGAGCTATGATTTTTGCTTAAGCAAGCTGGGATTGTGACTTAAAACTTTGAACTTAGGAAGTTGGCTGGAACAAAAGCCACTGGGGCTGATGGCCTAGAAATTAAAAAAAAGGTGAAGTAAAATATACCTGTAAAGTCTAAGAGTCATTACTTTGCTGGTAAAATGTAGGACATGGACTTTATGTTCCATTTCTCCGTACATTTTTGTTTCAATTAGAGGAACTTCTAGTGTCACACCTGCACAAAGAAGTGAACTTCTTCTGCTTCTCCCATTTAACCTTTACTTCATGAAAATGAATAGCTCAAACTTAATAAAGGAGTACCATTTATGGATCACATCCTACAGAACATGCATCTATAGATTTACTTGGAATTGTTTAAAATCTATAGAGTGTCGTGAATTCAGTGAGGCTTCCTTGCAAGTAAATATTTTAAAAACAAAATATTCTGCAAGCAGAAACAAAGAAGCTCTATTTAATCAGCAGGAAGAATACCTGCTGAAGAATGCAGCCGCATGAGCGATATTGTGTGTACCAGTTACACCCATGTCACACCTATCGTCCGCGAGCTGCACTGGCTTCCTATCAGTCTCCGAACGTGCTTCAAGGTTCTGGTCATCACCTTTAAAGCCCTACATGGCCTAGGACCTGGATATCTGCGAGACCGCCTCCCAACGGCCGATAAGATCTCACAGGTTGGCCCTTCTCCGGGTGCTGTCGACCGGACAATGCCGGCTGGCGACCCCTCGGGGGAGGGCCTTCTCTGTAGCTGCTCCGGCCCTGTCGAACGATCTACCCATAGAGATCCGGACCCTCCCCACTCTCGCGGCCTTCTGAAAAGCCACTAAAACCTGGCTATTCCAGCAGGCCTGGGGCTGTTGACCTCACGAACGAGGTCCAGCCCCACCAAGATTGAGTGTATGGTGCGTTGCTTTTAAATTTGTTTTCTTCCCTTCCTATTTTAACTTTTTATATTTTAGTCTTGTTTTTGTAAGCCGCCCGGAGTCCTACGAGATTGGGTGGCATATAAATTTATTAAATTACAATTACCTGGTTCAGCCTGTGGCTTAGATCACAAAACTTATTTCTTGAAAAAAAAAAGTTCAACTAAAGGAAGCAAATAAAATAAGCAATAAAGGTAAATGATAAATTTAATGATTCAATTTGATAACTAAAATGTCTAAAGAATTACAGATCTAAATTCATAACAAAATGATGAAGGGAAAAAAGAATATGCCCAAATTCAAAAATCAAATAAGGCAAGATACTTATCCAGTTTGTATCCAGTTAATAATTCCAGCAGTGTATTTACTACTGTAGTATATTTCTCTACGCTAAATTCCATTGCTTCTATCTGTGCTAAACAATTCTTAAAGTGCTTTTTTAATAACTGGATTTCAGTTTCTGGTTTTCCATAAAGCTTCATCTTTCATAAAAAGCAAATGTAAGATTTTATTAACCTTTTTGCTGTTTGCCAAGATCTAAATCAGTGAAAGTGAGATAATAGAATGGCAAATAATGACAATGATAATGAGTCACTCTGAAAGTCACCCTTCTCTCCTAAAGTTAACCAGCTCATATTTTTCATTTCCAACCACCAATTCCAACTTCCACTCCTTTTTTTATTTTTTTCTATAAGCATTTTCTATAAACATTGTAAATGATTTTATTGAAACCAGTTATTCCCAAACATTTGACGACCTAACTATATAGTCTTGAATCAGACACTTTTAAAATAATCAATCCAGATATTTATTATTATTATTATTATTTGCAACAACAGAATTGTTGAAGTTGTTTTAACGCAAACCAAAGATGCCTTTTAAAAAACAAGTTTACATCCTATTCTTATGCACACACAGCCAGTGCTGTGTGGGAGGTAATTTAAGGTGGTTCTGACAAGTGTCGTCGGCATCTTCATATCCGGTCACATGGCGGCAAGCCCCTCCCATCCGGTCACATGGACTGCAAGCCACTCCCACAAAGGAGGCCACACCCACAGAGTAGGTTCGAACAATTTTTGAAACCCACCACTGACTGGAATGCTGATTTTGTAGAAACATAGAAGTAAATGGCTGATTAATAAAATGTAATGGCTTTTGGGGGGAAGTTGCGGGGGGGGGAGGGATGACTGAATATCTGCTAAACAGAAGAGAAACAACTCATTTGCATACCTTTCCAGACATGCACAGTAGGATTTTTACTTAGTTATATTCAGTTCAGAACAAGCAAGCATATTGAGTAGCACATATGTGTGCTAATTAGTGTCAGAGCATTAGGTAAACAGAGGTACGGTATTTGTGAATCTAGCCTTAAAATCAGAATTTTTAGCATGATTCTCATTTGTCTAGCACATTTCTTTTTGTTAAAAATACAATTAAATAATTTGACTTAGTATGGTACTAAATTAAAATGAAGAGTTATAAATGAAAAGAATTCATACTAATTCCTAGATGCTAGAAAGGATGGAGATCTTTCATAATGGATAAAAAAAGGGAGTATCAGTAAATTTCCTCTGGTACAAACCTATTAGAGGCACAGAAGCCTTCTTCCCTTTCATATCTTATTACCTTTTATTCCAGTACCTTATGGCTCAAAAGGGTAAAGCAATTTTCTTCAATATTACCGAATAACACAGATGCAGAAAGGAAATCACTTATTTGTCCTAAATATGTGTAATTTCAAACAAATGCATTTTAAATAGTTCCAGTGACTAGATATCAAAAGATTTCATAAACAAGATTTACAAAATCCTCACCTTAGGAGTGGTTAAGGCTGTTTATAGGAGCAAGTGAAACAGTTTCATTTGTAACAATAGTTATAGTCCATGATTTTATTCTGACTGGCATCATCAACTCAAGCAATGGTAGATCAATTGATTCAAACAGAATCAAGCAATATTGTACTAGAATGAATGTATTTTGTGATACCATCAGATGAGCCTCTCAATCAAGATATTTTGCATAGAACCAGCTGCTTGGAGTGCCAAATTAAGCCTCTTCAGGTGGCATAATATCTAATCTCACCTGAAGATGTATTCAATCAGTTGATCATCTTCTTTTGCAGTCAGGAAGACATAAAAATGCAAAGATATGAAACAATTATTTGTCTTCTTGGGATTTTACCCAAATGCAAATATATAGCAAAAGATATAATTTTCTTCTGTTGCAATTACCACAACAATCTCATTTATCTTCACATTTTTAAAACCCAGATTTACACTTCTTTTTTAAAAATAAAATAAGTAAACATCAACAGCTGCAGGCTAATTATGAAAAAATTGAAAGAAGTAAAATAAAATAATCTCTTTAGATTTTGTTTGGTGTATTAGCAGAAATTATTGAATTAAAACTGTTTAATGATTTATCAATTAGTTCTATTTATAATATTGGGAATATATATAAAAACTAAATACCAAGACAAGAAAGAATTGGGGGTTTGCTTTTCCTACTAAATCTAAACTATTTAACTTCATGGAAATGAAGCTATTTTATTCCTTATGGAATAAATTAACATTGGATTGCAAATATCAAATCTCTTTACTAAAGACAACTTAGAGATTTAGTTTATATTTGATGTGCTGTGAAATAGAACTAAAATAGAAAGCTTTTACAATTTCTAAAATTAATTATTAAAGGTCCATAATAGATAAGTGTTAACTTACAATACAATACAATACAATACAATACAATACAATACAATACAATACAATACAATACAATACAATACAATAGCAGAGTTGGAGGGGACCTTGGAGGCCACACACACAGAGTAGGTTCGAACAATTTTTGAAACCCACCACTGCTAGTTTGGGTAATGAATCATCTGCAAGGTAAAAACCAATTTCAGAGAGCACCAAGAAACCTCAAATGATTTTGACTTTTCTTTCCCATAGAACAGCAACTGAGCTCATTTGGGATAAAGTTACTCAGTGAGTATCTGATGTCAACTTGGGACTTAATATCATTTTTCAGCAAGTTAACACTGACAATTTTATCAAAGCACTAACAGTATATTTATTTATTTATTTTTCCTCTCTTGCCCAAGCTTTTTATACTAGAGCACTAAAATCCAGAGAAATTATATATAAATTCACATCGAGTCCTGAAACCTCCCATTCTCTCTGTCTCCAACTCCTCCGGAAAGATGCAAAATACTCATGTCAGAAACCACCAAGTCCGTGGTTAAATGAAGGTGCGCAATATATATATTTTTAAAGCTTCCGATTGACATCTGCTGCTCTCCCACTAAAAGGTGCGCGCTGCATAAAATCAATCAAAAGTTTGATTTTATTGTTACATTGAAAATGCTTTGTCTTCCTCTGAAAAGGTCCTTCAGGGCTTTCTTCATGGGAATCAATTCACTGCTTTTTTTTTTTTAACCCATAATAGTAGTTTTTAAAGGCTGTACAAAAACATTTGTGCATTCCTCTTTCAGCAGGCCGCCATCCCAGGAGGCAATGCCTTTGTTGAACAGAAGAAGTAGCTCTTTCCATCAGTTCAATGAATGGCCTTTTTTTCTGACCCTATTATCTCTCACTTCTCATGTGGAAAAAGAAACATTTTTTTTTCTAATACAGCTTTTAAAAGAAGGAAGAGAGAGACGAGGGGAAAGAAATACAATATAGTGTGAGCGAAATCAACAGCCTCTCGTGGCAACTTGGAAGATGTTTAGAAATACATTGTTTCAAACTACAGATAATAGTTAATGGTGAAATTTGTGGACTAAGGATAAATTTGTGGACACATTCATAGATTGGGAGAACCTTAAATTCAACACTAGTGCCAACCAAAACCACATTGTTTCAGACTGGTGGCAAGCATGAAGCAAAGTTATGATGCAAACTCAGAACATATATATCAGAGGTGGGTTCCTACCAGTTTGCACCTATTCGGTAGAACCGGTTCGTCAAATCTACCGAACCGGTTAGAAGAGGTTCCACCAGTGGACCCGGAAAGCAGGACACACCAACAGTAGAGCTTCCAAAATTTTTTGAAACCCACCACTGGTCCTTGGATATGATTATTCTACACTATCATGCTCCTATTTATAAAACTCAGTGCCTCTGTGAAAGGTAAGGATGACTACTGCGTTTCTGGTGCAATCAGAACATTGCGTGTGTTGAAGTTGTTTTAACACAAACCAAAGATGCCTTTGAAAAAACAAGTTTACATCATATTCTTATGCATGCCAGTGCTGTGTGTGAGGTAATTTAAGGCGGTTCTGACAAGTGTTGTCGGCATCTTCATATCTGGTCACATGGGTGGCAAGCCACTCCCATCTGGTCACATGGATGGCAAGCCACTCCCACAAAGGTGGCCACACCCACAGAGTAGGTTCGAACAATTTTTGAAACCCACCACTGATATATATATATATATATATATATATATATATATATATATATATATATATATATATATATATATATATATATATATATATATATATATATATATATATGGCTCACGTGCACAGTATTTGATGGTAGATAAGTCTACACTTATGCATACAGATAATAGTGGGCACATCTTTTCACTTAGGCAAACTTAATCCAAAAATGTATACGCTTTCCAAAAGAATTATGGAAGCTTCTAATTTTCTGCAAGGCCCTTTGATGATAGAATCAACTCAAAGCCATCAGTGTCAAAACAAGACCATTTGTACACTAAGAAGATCTGCTTCTGTCTATCTAAAGAAACAGGATTTCCAGAAAGAAATCAGCACCTACAATATTGTCAAATTGGGCAGGAAATGATGAACATTTGTGGAGAAGCATATCAAGGGGAACAAGCAAGTACTAGAGTGCATATCATCAGGCATGTCACTAGAAGGCAAAATCATGAAAATGTATCTCATCTCCTTGACCATTTCATGAGGGAATGCACTGGAGAAAGCAATTATGTTTGGAAGAGTTTGTGGTAAAAGGAAACCAGACCATCAAAGAATATGGAAGCTGATCACTATCAAAACCGACACTAGTGAAATCATAGAAAAACTCAAAGAAGGAGTATACGTTTGGAAAATGTGGAGAGAGACTTGGTACACAGAACTTCCAAGAGTCATATATGGCCAACTGAATAGCATGAGCCATGGTGGCACAGTGGTTACAGCAGGTGAATGACTGCCAGAACTTCAATCCTGATCGGCTCAAGCTTGACTCAGCTTTCCATCCTTCTAAGGTTAGGAAAATGAGGACCTAGATTGTTGGGGGCAATAAAGTGACTCTGAAAACCACTTAGAGAAGCCTACATAAAGCACTATGAAGCAGTATATAAGTGCTATTGCCATCATCACCATCATCATCATCGTCATCATCATCATCATCATCATCATCATCATCATCATCATCATCATCTCAAGGGGAAACTTACATATTTAGAGTTAACATTTAAGCAGGAAAAAATGGCAAGAAAGCAAATTATAGTGAAATATAGTTGCAAAGCAAAACTGTCATTGTCTAATTTTTCCTAAACTAAAAAATGCAAGGCGAATTAAGATGGCATTTCTTATGTAAAAACATTTATAATAACGCTGAGGTTAAAGGTTGGTTATCAAAATGGGGTATAGACATCTTCTGTTTCCCTAGGGAGGCACTTGCTAATTAGTAAGGTCAAATATCAGAGTAAAGTAACTTAAAAAAAAAGTTCTCCTAAAATTGTATATATTGAATAAAACTGTAAAAAAAAATGTATTAGTGAAATTTCTACACCCAGTCAGAATATTTTATCTCCTGGCTACATGTTCTGATTGTCATCTGTAGTTCTTCTGTACACTGTTCATTTGACTCAAGTGGTTTATAATTTTAAAAAATGCACCATAGTTAAAAAGCATTAATATAAAAAGAGTAAAATCAGACTTTAGTCAATCATTTCCTGTGTTTATCTTAACCAGATGCCAAGTCCCAATTAGGCACTTAATAATGTAGCTAATAAAAAAAGAATATTTGAATATTTAAGGGTTTTCTAAGCTTGGTTGTTTTCTTGCAGACATTCCATTATCCAAGCTAGATAACTGTCAGCGTTCCAAATACCATGTAGAATCAAATCAGAGTCGAAGGCAAAACTGTGATTAAACTTCCAATTTAATAAAGCAGGCATGTTGGCACATAGCTGTGGGGATCCCAACTCTGGAAGTTACATCAGAATCCCACCCAGTTAAAAGTTCATGATCTTGTCCCCACACCCACAATCCATCACATGGTCCAATCACCTTCTTCCACGCTGGCGTCCATGCCCAGCTTCTTCCGATCAAGTGTGAAAGTGCGGAGACAAAGGATGACCTTGGCTTCTAGCAAAGAATGAAAAACAATACATTCCAAAATCCTACTCCTTCTAATCCCCCCTCCCATTGACTATACTTAAAGAAACAGCATAATGAAATAAGAGAAAATGTGGCAGGCCAAAATTCTAAAAGGAATATAAATGCAGTCCTGACAGTAACATCATCAATGCTAATAACCAAACTCAGAGAACATCAAAGACTCCTCAATATAGCAAATCCTTGCTAATTTCCCCACTGATGCCTAAAGAATGCTGCTTCTTCCTGGCTTGTTTTTTAAAATATAATATGAGTAATACCTGTCCCATTGCTCCCCACACTCACTGCAGTTGCCTGGAAAAGAACTTTAAGAGAGAATCAATCAATAAAGTATTGTTAGCTGTATTGATCCTCACATCCATTCCTTCCTTAGAATCCAAACTGTGGCTGCCTCAGTCAGCAACACACTTTTAAAAAGAATTGTTCCTGGCTCCCACAAGGTGACAATGTACAGGTGAGCGGGAACACACCGCGGTAAGAAAATGACATTATATGAAGCAAGCAAGTCACCCCCTTCCAAAATACACTTTCTCGGGGGACAATGAACTGTTAAATCAGCCATAAAACTTTTAGACGCAAAGAAAGTTGATTAGGATTCAAGGAGACATTAATAAGGAGGTAGTAATTCCCAGTAGTGCTGGGAAGCAAGGCTGCTAGAAAATAACCCTTAGAAATGGTTAAAAACATCAACATTAAGTTGTCAAAGGAAAGATGTACTTGTCCAGTTCAATAAGCTATTACTTTGCAGTGCCTCTCTCATTATCTCACCCTTCTTACCTCACCATCTATTTGCTACTATAAATTATCAACTAATTTACTCTGCTGATTATATAAGGGTTATGTAATCTTAACCAGTTATACATCTGGACTGCCAAAGAGCGTGCTGATTCTGTCTGGGAAAGTGCAACTCCATGCAATCTTAACAATGCTCAGGGCACCCCAAAACCTACATACATCAGTCTTGCATGAGTTAAACCAAAGTCTGTTGCTCCTCTCCTTCTTGATTTCCACAGATTTAAAGAAGTGGGAATGAATTTTGCCCGCACCATTTGGACAGCTAGGGCTAAAGATGTCAAGCTGAATTTTATTTACATACTGATGGTATCTGAACCTATACTGTCAGATAATTGCCCAGTTTACAAGCTATGTACTTCCTTCCCCCCTCAAAATTATCTAAATGATATAATTGCATATTTTTTCTTTAAATTCATTCATTTTTTCCTCTGTTGTATATGTTTTTGAGCTATTCATCATATTCACCATTTTAGTTTATTCTTATATCCCCTTCTGTTTATCTTCTTGTCATTCACATTGTATATTGTAATTAACAGCCGAGTTGGCACAGTTGTTAGAGTGCAGCACTGCAGGCTACTTCAGCTGACTGCAGTTCTGCAGTTCGGCGGTTCAAATCTCACCGGCTCAAGGTTGACTCAGCCTTCCATCCTTCTGTGGTGGGTGAAATGAGGACCCAAACTGTGGGGGCAATATGCTGACTCTGTAAACCGCTTAGAGAGGGCTGAAAGCCCTATGAAGCGATATATAAGTCTAACTGCTATTGCTATTGCTATACTTTTATTTGTTTTATTGTGAGAGACCCAGAGTTGCTTAATTGACTAAATAAACAAAATGAATTAGACTTAAATGCTATCTGTATCAATGGCCTTCAATTAAAAAAAAATGTTTGCTGGTTTTTTTCCTTACACTACAGCAGTTGTCATCAATCATCAATCAGCATTCATCATGGAAAATTACAAACTAAGTATGAAATCAGAACTCCCAATAAGAACTTAATATGTGCCTCATTGATTATAGCAATGAGTTGATGAAATTACTGTCATAGGTGAAAATGCAGTGAAAGCTGGACCCTTTAAAGTCAGGGAACACAGTGAAAAGGAAATGGGACTAAGATTTAATAGCAATAGCAATTGCAGTTAGACTTATATACCGCTTCATTTCAGCCCTCTCTAAGTGGTTTACAGAGTCAGCATATTGCCCCCAATAACAATCCGCGTCCTCATTTCACCCACCTCGGAAGGATGGAAGGCTGAGTCAACCCTGAGCCGGTGAGATTTGAACCCCCGAACTGCAGATAACAGTCAGCTGAAGTGGCTGCAGTACAGCATTCTAACCACTCTAACCAACTAAAAAAAAAAGAAGTTAATGATAATAATTACAGCAACTAGCCTTAAAACTGACAACAACTATATTGTAGTGGTAAAGACATTTTGCCTTTTAGAATTTACTATCAACAATAAAGGAACCACTGGTTAAGAAATATGCATTTGAAAGAGTAACAATCAAGGCCTTGAAATAAATATTCAGATGCCATAAATGTGTGTATACATATAAAGATCAGAATTGTGCACCCAATGGTTTTCCCTGTTATGTTCTATGGAAGCAAAACATCAGAGAGAAAGAGTATTGATGGTTATAAGAATACCATGGACAGCCAAGGAAACAAACAAATGGATCACAAGCAAATTAAGGCCTAAATTGCTAGGCCCAAGTTAGCACACTCTGACACATTATGTGAAGACCCAGTTCTCTCAAGAAGTCTGTACATGCTGAGAATGATGGAAGGATAGAGATGTGGTAACCAACAACAAAGTGAATCAGTTACAGTGGTTAATGGGAGGCCCGAAGGACTAGATCATCCTGGAGAAAACCAATTCATGAAGTCCTAAAAATCAATATTGACTTGATGGCATTTAACCAGCCAGCTACCCAGTCACTCAACTATTTTACCATTTATCTTTTATCAATCTTCCCACTGTTTTGATAAAACACTCAAAACCACATGACTGTTTTGATAATCAATAGAGGATCTCCTCGTGGTGTAAACAGGATTTATAAAGTTTCCTTCTGTAAAAACACATCATGGTTTCTCTAACAAATTGTCTTCCTATTCTTTTGTCTATTGCTTGATGATTTTAATAGTTGCTTTCTTCTGGCAATGTAGGAAAAAAAGGCATAACTATGAAAACATTCATTCTACCATATTTGGTGGTCCTGTATTGAGGCCACAAAATACTGGAGAAGGATTCAAAAGTGGCTAAAAGAGGGTTACCGGGGCAAACATGGAATGGAAACCTGAGAATTTTTTTACTAAGCATAAAACCAGAAGACATGAGTAAATCTATATGGTATTTGAGCCTACATATAATTGTGGCTGCAAGAATAACCTATGCACAGTTTTGGAAATCTACTACCATACCGCCGGAAGATGCCATAATTGAAAAGATTTATGAGTGTGCAGAAATGGACAGAATGACGGGTTGGCTGAGGGACAAAGGAGAAACAGAACATTATCTTAGCTGAAACCTATGGTATATGTGGGCGACAAGGAGAACAGCAGGGACTTAAAACGGGGAAAGTCAAATAGCAGCTGTTAACAATGGGAACTAAAAGTGAACATGGGTATTGTAATAGAGCCCTGAACTTTGTAACGAAAAGATGCTGATTAGAGACTAAACAATGAGGAAGGAAGGAAAAAAGTTGGGCTGCGAATGACTGTCACCGCGGGGGGGGGGGGGGTTGTATGTTTAAAGTTGTATTTGTATTATGTCTTATTTTTAAAAAAATAATGTATAACCAATAAAGATCTTTTTTTTAAAAAAGAAACATTCATTCATTCATTGAGAGATAAGAATTCGAAGAAGAAGCAGAACTTTTAAGCATAGTCTGGCCCTTCCCACTAACGTATAACCTCTATGAAGTATCCTAAGGGACATTTTGACCCAGTCGTTCCTATTGCCGCAGTGATCTCTCTTACATAATAATTTATCATGGATCAGACAAGTAATACACTAGATAGAGGTTTTGGGCTACATTTAAATTCAGCTCAAGCTCTAGTTTACCTTTTTAAAGTTTGAACATGTCCGTAAATGTCAACTTGCTGATAAAGCATATGAAACCCAAATAAGTAGTTGTTTATTACAAAGCCTTTCTGGATGTTTTTTGATGCCCCGAGATCAGGCACACAATGAGCAGTCACGCTATCTATATGTTTTAGATAATTTGCTTCTGATCTGGCTTCTGTGAGTGACAGGTATTGCCTGAAAAAAAAATTGTCGTGTTGGCATGGAGCAGATAGGTAATCAGTATTTTAATGGAGATTTTTCTGTCTCTGGCACAGCCCCTATCTGGAATATCTGCTTTATTTCCTTTCCAGAGCTTGGGAAGAAGAAATTATCAGTCTGCCAGCCTTACACTGCATTGCTAATGTTGAGCTTGAGTTAGATTATTTTGTTATGCTAGTCTCCACTTTCTCCATGGATGTACATATGTGAATGTAGCTTTTTTTTTTAAAAAAAACCCATGCTTTTCCATTTACTGTTTTAACTCTTTACCTACCTGCTCTGACTCCCCTCGTCCTACACCAAAGCACACCGAGACAAACATACTTCAAGGATTTATTAACAAACAGACTAGACGTTGGCAGCAATCCAGCACAGACTAAACTTGGCAGCAATCCAGCCTGCCAAGCTAGCCACGAGAGTTCTCCAGCTCTAGTGAATACGTTGATTCCTGCCACGAGCGTGTGGAACGTCATTCCTTTTATAGTCTTGAGAGGAGCCTAATTACCACCAGCTGAGTTCAATTATCTCCTGTAACTGCGTAACTGTTCTTTACGCCTATTAGCCCTCCGCTGCTGGGCATCCAGGACCAACTCCCTTGTCTCCTACTCATTGCTCCAATTCATGACGTCAGGATCACACTCCCTCGTCTCCCCCCCACTGGTCCAAGGCTCAGGCGCCTCCTGGTGGCCAACCAGCCTCTCTGCGCCCTGCTCAGAGTCGGAACCCTGTCCAGGGTCCTCCACATCCTCCAGAGCCGACTTATATGGCCCCTCGTTGTCCGAGTCTGGTGGCAGCTCCAACGGCTCCTGCTGAGCCACAACACTATCCTTACACTAATTCGAGTGTAAGTCATTATTAATGGGGTAATGAGAGGCAGTTTGGAGTAGGGTTTAAGATATCAAGCTAGAAAGCAGGAGACAATGAATTTTAAACCCACCATGGTTAAAAAGCTGGCTGGTGACCTTGGGCCAGTCACCCTCTCTCAGTCCTAGGAAGAAAGTAGTGGTAAATCACGTCCAAAAAAACTTTGTCAAGAAAACTGAAGTCACAAGAGTTAAAAACTCACTCAGAGACACAGTGGGAACCATCGTTTCCCCCTCAAATTATATATGTTTTGCTCTTCTCTACCAGCATTCAACTTTACTGGTTGATCCTAGGTTTCAAGGGCAATTGTCCCCTGTGGGCTTTCCTCTACAAAATTACCTGATTTCTTCTTTATATTAGCCATCACTTTTTTTCCTGAGCCAAATTAAAAAAAAATATATCTTTCACTGCTTTAACCTTTCCCTAAAGGATTGTGCAGGGTCATGAGATTGTTCTTTCTTGTATCTCCTTCAACATCATTGTTGTTTTACATTCAGAAATCCAAGGGCACTTCCACATTTCCTGCTGTGTGTTTTATTATATATATTGCTGACTCCACTTACCTGTACTTTTTTAAAAAAAACAAGTTAATACATCTAAGTATTAATTAACAGCTGCATCGTTTCAGAGCCCTATTATAAAGTTTGGTAATGGACGAACACGTGCTTAATGAATGGAGACTGGCTAGAGAATTCACCAGCGTGATTTAAGCAGCAGAGCTCTGAACTGAATATTTTAAGTGAATAGAATCTTGGCTGGTAGCATAATTTATGGGAAGAGATGATAGGTATATTATGTTACACCTGGATTAAAGATATGCTGGGCAAAAGAAAAAAAACAATTTAGGAGAACCTTGGGAGGAAAGAAATACTATAGGCTGCCAACTTCTCATTATTATTTTCATTGCTCAGTTCACCATTCTTCCAAGCTCTCCAAGGAAACATATTTCTGGATTACTATCTCTGTCCTGCAGTAGAACCACCACCAACAATCCCTTGAGTACCTGGGGAACAGCACAGGCCTTGTATGAATTCTTTGATGTAGCAAGACATGGATTTTTCACCTTAAGAGAGTCTTCTCCAAGGACACTTCTTGATGAGTAGAGGTTCACATCGCACAATATTTACACCCACAAGGCCTTTGATGTGAACTCTGAGGCAATCTCTGGATGCAGAAATAAATTTAAGTAGGGCACGAATTCTGACAAAGAAATAAAACTTTTCACTCCAGTGGAATTTACTTTCAAGAGCATTTCTTTGAGATTAATTTTAACTTGGCTTTAGAAAGTCATATGTGAATCTTTAAAAGTCTCCTGGAAAATGCTGATAATCTTATTGGAAAGCTTCGTGGTATTATTTTTCTATTTTAATTGGGGTTCCTATACAATAAAAAAAATGACAGTCCAGGCATTAAAAATGGAACAAACTTTAACTCCAATGTAGGTTAAAGCATGCTGAAACAGTCATGACTTAAATATAACTCTTGTGATCCAATCAAAGTTATTTGCAGTAGTCTCATTAATCTATTCCGGGGAAAACAAAAAATCGTGTGGCACTTTAATGAAAAGGTTTTCATTACTTCCTAAGCTTTGATGCTCTGGGGGCTGTTTTCTCTCACCGAAAAGGATCGGACTAGAATTGTCAGCGAGTTACATTTTCTTGTCCAATTGTTCATTAGATTTAAGGATGTATGACAAGTACTTTACAGTATACTAATTATTTACTCATCACTTTCATCGTTAAGATCATTATCTTTCAGTTGCCAGTTATTTGTTCAGTTGAATTCAGCATAAGCTATTATTTTTCACTTGAACCAAGCTAAGACCTCTTTCAGCTGACAGTGCATGAATTCATATGACACTGACACCTGGAATATACACTGGCAATCATCCTTTATGCCAGCTCTGATTTATCCTTGAATAGAGAAACGGTATTTCAAAAGCCAGTGCTATGCCAAAATAACAATGTAATTACTTCCCTTGCTTCAAAGAATAGTGTTTGATTTTATTGGAAGTGGTTGTTCTTTCACCACACTTCCCAGTTCCAGGGAATTGCAATTGTAATGTGAACTGTGACCTTGCTAATTCTATTGGGAGTGGAACACTGAAAGTTATTAAAGAAAATGTTCTGGAGTTTCGAAACTAAGAGTATAATTAATAAGTATTATATATATATATATATATATATATATATATATATATATATATATATATATATATATATATATATATATATATATATATATATATATATATTCTTAAAGAATATGTGAGGCTAATGGCACACCGAGCAATCAAATAATCATTTCACTATTCATCCACTTCAATCAACAGTCTAAAGTCTAACATAGATCGAAAGAATTTAATTATCTAAAGGCCAACATGAAGCGTGACCCGTCAAAACCGCGCTCGACTAAACCGTGCCCGATTAAACCGCGTCGCTGACGTCATCAACAGGGCGACAACAGCCAGCGCGGAGAAAGAAGGGCGCTTTAAATAGCGCTTTGAAAGCAAGCCGATTCAACTTAAGGTAAGGGTTAGGTTTAGGGTTAGGTTTAGGGTTAGCTTTAGGGTTAGGTTAAGAGTTAGGGTTAGGGTTAGGGTTAGGTTAAGGGTTAGGGTTAGGGTTAGGGTTAGGTTAAGGGTTAGGATTAGGTTTAGGTTTAGGGTTAGGTTAAGGGTTAGGTTTAGGGTTAGGTTTAGGGTTAGGTTTAGGGGGGTTAGGTTTATGTTTAGGGGTTAATTTTAGGTTTAGGGTTTACAGCATGCTTCTGTCTCCATGCTGTTGTCGCCCTGTTGATGACGTCAGCGACGCGGTTCAGTTGGGCGCGGTTTAGTCGAGCGCAGTTTTGTGGTGGAACCAACATGAAGATCTTAAGCAGTTAAGAGTCTATGGAGAATTTGGTATACAGTATTGAACTCAATGAGAGAAAGATGAAGAGCAGGTTCAAAAAATGGAGGAGCATCTTCTTTCTGAAAGTTAAGTACAGGTGTAAATTTATGTATAACTTGAAACACATGAACACACCCTTACAACCCCCTAGAAAGAAAGAAAGAAAGAATGAATATAATGGAAAAAAAACTTCTTGAAGGAAAATAAAGGTAGTAAAAAGATAACAGCTTTTTTATGCAAAGGTATGATTATAGGTTTGCAACCAAATAAAGAAAAATACAATGACTGCAGACATGTGCAAAACATATTATGCAAAGCAAGGTCAATTTTGCGACTGCTCATGTCCAGATGTTAATTAAAGAGCTACAGTGCAAATGATCGTCCAATCTTTTCTATAAAACTTCCAGTGTTGGGGCAGGAGGAGGCAGCTCAGTTGGGGCACAGGGAAGGCACCACATGGCAGCTTAGGCAGGGAAGCCACCCAGGAGGTGAGGGGTGACAGGGTGGGATAGGTGGGTGGGGCATTTGCACTTAAAATGGTCTGCGCATGCGCAGAACATTTAAAAAGGAAAAAAATACATTTTTTTTACATTTAGCAATAGCAGTTAGACTTATATACCGCTTCATAGTGCTTTCAGCCCTCTCTAAGCGGTTTACAGAGTCAGCATATCGCCCCCACAGTCTGGGTCCTCATTTCACCCACCTCGGAAGGATGGAAGGCTGAGTCAACCTTTGAGCTGGTGAGATTAGAACCGCTGAACTGCAGATAACAGTCAGCTGAAGTGGCCTGCAGCGCTGCACCCTAACCACTGCGCCACCTCGGCTCTTTAATTTAAGATTGTTCTGCGCATGTGCAGAACAGAAAACCAAGATGGCGCCACAGAGGATAGAATGGATACGGTCACATGTCCACAGAAGTTACTACCTATTCAGCCAAACCGGACTGAATAGGCAGGAGCCCACCTCTGCCTTAGATGCTATCAGGGGGTTCAAACTGGCAGCCCATGTGCCGTATGCATCACACACAGGCCACACCTACCACATCTCCACAAATGCAAGCTTGAACCCCCTATTCGCTAGACCAATATCTAGACCGTTGAGTCTCTAGGTTTTTGTCTTATTACGGCTCTTCAGATTTTAACCATTGGTATTCTAACTATATTCAAGGATTAAACTCTCTTGACACACTGTACTGGATATTCAGAGTGCAAGTTGTAAAATTGGAACCTGATTAAGCATAATCCCTTCTCTTTCTCAGTGAATGGAATCTGTAGGCTTTATGAACATTCCTAATTTATTTCGGCAATTTTCAGTCTTCGGCATATCTCACTTTTACTGCCGTTTCAACAACACAGACGTGTTACTGATGATTCTCATTTACCAGGCTGAGCTTGCTAAATTAGTTGAATGTATTTGGGTAGCTAATATCAGCACACGCCTGTTATCTATCTTGACTACAACGCTGCAGAATGGGATAAAATTCATTCCTCCCAGCCTAATAATGATTACATAATCGCTTACATAATCACCTGCTGTTATGCATTTCTGCTGGGTTTATTTTGCATGCCATTGTTTAGCAATTTGTCTTTGTGTTTTCCATTTAAAGCATCTCTCTCTTTTACATGATCTTCTGATATTTCATTTGTTACACAAAAGAGTTTTCTGCTATCAATGCAGCGGTGGGATTCAGCTGGTTCGCACCTATTCGGGAGAACTGGTTGGTAACTTTCTAAGTTGTTCAGAAAATCAATTGTTGGAAGAAATCTCCTTTTGTTTTTTCCCACTTTGCAGGTAAGGAAGTAAGGAAGGCAGGAAGGAAACATTCTAGTGTTGCTTCTAGCCTCATCTTTATTCCCCTGCTTACAGAAACTGCCTCTCCAGTTAACTCTTATTACATTGTAACAGCTAAGGCGAAGCGCCCATTGACGTGAGTGACCTTGAGTTGGCCAAGCCCAACTAGTCGCATGACCACCGAGTCCCACCTACCCAGATAGTCATTAGGGCAAAGAACTGGTTGTTAAATTATTTGAATCCCACCACTGTACCAATGGTACACCATATAAGACCCCAAAGGGAATTTTAGTTAATCTTGTCATCTCATGGTGCAATATGTAGAATTTGAAAGCGTCCTCAGCACGCACAAATATATTCACAGAGATTGAATTAGTTTACTTCCAGAACTTCCCTATGCATATTAATGAAATCTTGAACCTAGAAAGAAGAAAAGACACACATGAAACTAATACAGATTTTTTTCTTTTTAAGAATTGTACAATTAAAAATTGATTCAGAAATCTCTGGTGGCAAAAGTCTTCCAGGATGAAATAATTCACTATCATTTAACCAACCACTTTACGGGAAATGTTTTCTCTCAAAAGGGTAGAGATTCAATAGGGCAGTGGGTCCCATGATTGGGCATTCCATTCTGTTTCTCCAAAAATGCTAATGCCCATCCCTTCCCTTCCTTTCCCTTCCTTATTTTTGTCCATTTGCAGCAGCAGAGCAAGCAGGCTTGAAGTGTGGATTTGATTAATACAGGCTTCTAGTCCAATATCTCACTATTTCTTGGATTAATTTATTTTTCACTGTCATTGTAAAGGCAAAACAGATTCCATTTGTGGCATCACATTTTTGGGGGGGAAGGAAGGTAAATTAAAATTAACCAGAGGAGAATCAAGTGCTCTCTCTCTCTCTCTCTCTCTGTCTCTCTCTCTCTCTCTCTCTCTCTCTCTCTCTCTGTCTCTCTCTCTCTCTCACACACACACACACACAGAAACAGCATGGATTTCCAGTTTTTCTTGATTATAACCTTCCTTTTGATTTCAGTTATGAAGAATAGAATAGAATAGAATAGAATTATTTATTGGCCAAGTGTGTGATTGGACACACAAGGAATTTGTCTTTTGTGCATTTGCTCTCAATGTACATAAGGAGAATAAAATACATTCATCAAGAATAAAAAGATACTACACTTAGTGATAGTCAAGGTTATTAATAAGCTACTCATTGTCACTGCTATCGCCACGGCTTGTGGTGTTCCATCTTGCTCCAATCTTCCTGGAAAGGGATCTTACAGAGATAGCAGAGATTCTCGTTCTTTTCTGTGAGTAAAAAAATACATTTTTTTAAAATCCTAGAGGTTCATAAAATCTCACTTCAGAAGTCCTCATATCGTTGTGGTCTGTTCTCGGTGTCTTATTCTAAATGGAGATTTAGACCCTTCACAGTCCTTTGAGAAAAACTCACTGCCTCATTTTCCTAAATTATCAGAAGGAGGATTTAAAATAATTTAGTCTGCTCTGGTAAAACTTTATTCCGGATGTTGAAGTCCTCAGCAATCTTTAACCTTGTATTCAAAATCCCTGTTATTTGAAATGATAGCCCAGTCTTTTTGTTCTCTTGTCAATTCATCAGTTCACAGCCTCTGATTGACATGACATGTGGGATTGGATACTTTCATAACCAATGCTGTGAGTGAACATACCTGCTCCTACAGTTGCTAGATAAACTTCCCACATGCTGCTGGTGCTTTGATTGATGCTCATTGAAATCCAGTGTGCCAGCAGGCATTGTGTACAGGACTTCAGCAGGGGAGATTTCTTTCAATATCCCCACTCAACCGTGAAACAGATATAGTTACTATAGGCAAGTTATTATCTTTCAGCTTCTCTCATCACAGTTTTGTAGGTATAAAATCAGAAATCCCTTGCATGCCATCCTTAGTCTGTTGGAGGAAAGGCAGGATAGGAATGTGATGGATAGTTAGATGGATGGATAAATAGATCTCTTTCAACACAAACAATACTTTAGCTAGACCATATACTGTCAGTATTTCAATATCTGGGGGAATCCCCTCTTCATAAATGACACCCTTCAGAATAATTAATAAAGCCCTTTAAAATGGGCCAAGTATCCAACCACTGCAATTTGAAAGATTTTTTTTAACAGCTCAACTGTCAGGAAAAAAAAAGATAAAGACTGTGCATTAAGTTGCAGTTCAGAACGATTTATTGATCAAGCCTACATATAAGAGTCTAGTCAACTAAAGTTCAAATCTGAATCAGCAGCAGATAAGTATCTCTGGAATTCAAGGGCGGGCTGGACTTGTGACAATGTAATGATTCTAAACTGATAATGCACTTAACTCCACCTCCACTCCCTCACCCCATTTTGCCTGCCTAGTCCTATGACACATGCCATATTTTTCATATTGAACATGGCCAACATGAGTAAGATTACTCATAGTATGTTAACATATGTTTATTTCAATTAAAATCAAATAATATTTCTATGACAATTACATACTACAGCTTATTCCATGTTCAGCTCATCGAAGATAAGTCTGAGAGCCGATTTATTTGTTTCTTTAGAAGACTTACAGTATATGGTCACCCAACTCAACCAAGGTGATTATGAAGGGTTTAAAAATAAAAGGAACAGAAGCCAACAAGCAAAATGTAAAACTACACTATGTACACCAACAAACAATCATGGATCAGTAAAGTTATAACAGTAGTAACATCACCAAGTAAACATGTTCCAGGTTTGGGAAAGAACCAGATCTTGACAGCCTTTCTAAAGCTCAACAGATTTAAGCCAACCCAAGACTAAGGCCATTGCATAAAATAAAGGATGCCACTGAGAAGACAGCCTTTTTTTTTGGTTCCATAAGATGCTGTTGTATCAATGATGGGACCTAAGTGCACTCTCCCTAATTCAGTGAGTGGGGCAGATTGATGGCCTAGGGAGAAGCCAGTTTCTCAAATAGTCCTACAACATAACAAGGCCTTAAATAAGATCTTGAATTGCTTTTGGAAGCCAATTGAGAGCCAGTGCAGCTTACAGAATAGTGGTATTGCATCAGTGGTGGGATTCAGCCGGTTCGCACCTATTCGAGAGAACCGGTTGGTAACTTTCTAAGTAGTTCAGAGAACTGATTGTTGGAAGAAATCTCCTTTTGTTTTTTTTCCACTTTACAGGGCTAATCCTGTAAGCAAGGCAGGAAGGAAACATTCTGGTGTTGTATCTAGCCTCATCTTTATTGCCTTCCTTACAGAAACTGCCTCTCCAGTTAACTCTGATTACATTGTAACAGCTAAGGCGAAGCGCCCATTGACGTGAGTGACCTTGAGTTGGCCACGCCCACCCAGTCACATGACCACCGAGCCCCACCTACCCAGATGGTCATTTGGGCAGAGAACCGGTTGTTAAATTATTTGAATCTCACCACTGTATCGCATGCATAGTGAGAAGTGCCCATAGCTTCGTGTGCCATTTCATTTGGGCCATTTGTTTTCAAGGACAGTACCATGTAGAGTGTGTAACGATCCAATGGAGTGGTGACTAAGATATGAGTGATAGTGAGCAGGGCTTCCAGATCTAGGAAGGCGTGTAATTGCACACAATTAATGTACAATTGACCCAAGATGTGCAAAGGTTCCCAGACACAGCTACCACCTGCTCCTCGAGGGTGAGCTCTGAGTCCAGGAGGACTTACTAATGTCGCCATACATAAAAAGCAAGTAGTCCTCCCCGAAACATTTATTCCTTTAATTAGGACAACATCTTTTAGTTAACATATTTAGTTAATTATTGAGTTTAAATCCTGCTCCAAACATAAAAAGACTCTCAGTGGCTCACAAGTTATAAGAAAAAAAATGCATCCTAAAACATTAAAATATAAAAACTTTTAACTTGAAACAGCTTCATTACATTAGTATAAAATAACAGCCATTGATTAAAAGGTGAGATATGTCTTTGAAGATATAGGGCATATTTTAATTGGGGTGTTTGAAATTCAGTGCTATATTTTTTTTTAAAAAAAAGAAAATCAGCAACATAAGAATGCAAGAGTTTTATTGGATCCAGACAAAGACTAGCATAAGTGACCACAAGTGCTAACCAAACTTCCCAGGAAGATACAAGTAAATGTCATATGGGCAGTATAGCAATATACTACTGAATACAGGAGGGGTCAGAATTACACAGAAACTGAACATTGCCCCAAATCAAACCTTTATAATTCATTTGTATACTGTATGGCTACTGGCTAGACCAGTGGTAGTCAATCTGGCCCCTACCGCCTACTAGTGGGCGTTCCAGCTTTCATGGTGGGCGGTAGGGGTTTGCTGTAACTCTGCTTTATAAATTTTATAAAGTAAAGTTACTTCCCTACTTTATAAATCACCATCACTGTGGAACCGGTGGGTGGTTAGAAAATTTTACTACTAACAGAAAGTGGGCGGTAGGTATAAAACGGTTGACTACCCCTAGGCTAGAGCAACATCTTACTCCATCAGAACCAATAATATCATGCAGATTGACTGTTCCTAGAGCTGATCATTCCTTGTCCAAATGCCATCTTTAAAATGTACCCACAAGATGATGGCTTCTAACCGCCTACTGTCACATTCCTCCCAACGGCCGGTGAGATCCCACAGGGTGGGCCTCCTTCAGATGCCGTCAGCCAGACAATGCCGGCTGGCGGCTCCCCAGAGGAGAGACTTCTCTGTGGCTGCTCCAACCCTTTGGAACGAGCTACCCCCAGAAATCTGGACCTTACCCACTCTCATGGCCTTCAGGAAAGCTATTAAAACCTGGCTATTCTGGCAGGCCTGGGGCTGTTGACCTCATTGTTGAGGTCCAGCTCCGAATGCAATGAATGTATGCGTGTTCATTTTAACCTGTTTTTCTTTTCATTTTTTATTATTTCTTTTTTCTTTCATTGTAAGCCGTCCGGAGTCCTCCGGGATTGGGTGGCCTATAAATTGATTAAATAAATAGTTAGATATATAGATATAGATATAGATATAGATATAGATAGAGATAGAGATAGAGATAGAGATAGAGATAGAGATAGAGATAGATAGAGATAGAGATAGAGATAGAGATAGAGATAGAGATAGAGATAGAGATAGAGATAGAGATAGAGATAGAGATAGAGATAGAGATAGAGAGATATAGCGAGATAGATAGATAGATAGATAGATAGATAGATAGATAGATAGATAGATAGATAGATAGATAGATAGATGATAGATAGATAATAGATAGATGATAGATAGATAGATAGATAGATAGATAGATAGATAGATAGATAGATAATAAATAAATAAATAAATAAATAAATAACCTCTACATGTTCCTTGAGGGAAATCTCTACCAACTTCAATAGAGCTTCATACGGTTTCAGTCTCAGATATATACACCGTGTTGATTTCAGTGCCTTATCTGTAATGTAAGGAAAATAAGCTTAAATTATTAAACAACATTGCTGTAAGGATTACTGCTATCATAAAGGTAAGGTGACAGAGGTGGGAGGAAGGAGAAGAAGGACAAAGCTTATTTCTTCCAGCATCTGTTCCTGCAATGACTGTATTTACGGAAAGTTTTCGAGCAGAATTTCAGTGCATCAGTAACGTCTTGCTTCTATCTCCCCCACAGCTGACCCTGAAGAGGGAATTGCTGAAAAACAGCTATTAGTTTCCCCTCTGTGTATTTCTCTAAAAATTCTTTAAGGCATCTGAGTTGTTGGTCCTTATTGTATCTTCTGGTAATAATACACCTGCACTATATGTATGAATTCATTGTATGGATTTTATTTGGCCTGAAACTTCCCTGCTTTCTTCCAGTTATGAGTAAGGTACTTGGATATATTTCTTTGTTATATACTTCCAGTGTGATATATGATTGAAGTAAACAATATTTTTCCATGTGTAATAATGATGTCGGAATTCATAATCATAATTAGGAATCTATAAGGATCTATAAGAATCTAATAAGGAGCCGAGGTGGCGCAGTGGTTAGGGTGCAGTACTGCAGGCCACTTTAGCTGACTGTGATCTGCAGTTCAGCGGTTCAAATCTCACCGGCTCAAGGTCGACTCAGCCTTCCATCCTTCCGAGGTGGGTGAAATGAGGACCCAGACTGTGGGGGCAAGTTGCTGACTCAATTTGCTAAAATATTTGTAAACCGCTTAGAGAGGGCTGAAAGCCCTATGAAGCGGTATATAAGTCTAATAGATAAATAAATAAATAAACAAACAAACAAATAAATAAATAATAAATCTATTGGATCCTGTAAAATGATTTGTTTTATGAGACTTCTATGGATATGCTCTACAATTTGGAACCACTATTTCAATTCCCATAACTTAATAAAATGCCATTATGTCAGGGCAGGGCAGATTATTAAAATAGCATGTCCATCAAGGAACTAGGTTAACTATCTTGCATTAAGAAGAAGGATCTACAATTATCATCACTGGTACTCACAGGGCACTGTGATTCAGCCCATGCACCACTTTTTTAAAGATGATGATGATGATTATCTTGAACGCTACTTTAAAGCTAGGCTGTTCTAGTTGGAGGCCTATTCAGAAAATATGGAACGTCTCAGGAAGCAGACATGCTACAATAGTTGCATACCAATCTTTACAAGAGGGTTTTTTTGAGATACTTTGCAGTGCTTGCTGGGAATTCTAAGCCTTTCCTGTATCATGGACAGAGTAACCATTGTTTTTATTGTAATAGGGTGTTTCTCAACCTTGGCTACTTGAAGATGGATGGCATTCTGGGAGTTAAAGTTCTTTAAGCGGCCAAGGCTGAAAAGCATTGCTACAGGAACTATCAAAATCAGAGGTTACGAAGAATCTAAATCAAGATTCTACCGGCTAGCTTTTGCTGCTTCTGACATTAATGAATGCATTACCTGTTCTCTTCTGCTTCTGGTGACAAAGGGATGAAAATTTTATTCTTTTATTACTTCAGTGATGAGAGAGGGGATTTCAGCTGTTCCATGATACCAGCTACTACCACTGCAGAGGTGGTATTCAGCCCGTTCTGACCAGTTCTGGAGAACCAGTAGCAGAAATTTTGAGTAGTTCGAAGAACCAGCAAATAGGCTGGCCCCGCCCCTGATGCCTCCCAGCTAATTTTCTTTTGTTGCCTGGAACAGGAGAACGAAGCTGGAAAGCAGGTTAGTGGGGTCAGGAGGGAATGGGGATTTTGCAGTATCCTTACCCTGCCACGCCCACAGAGCCAAGCCCACAAAGCCACACCCACAAAGTCATGCCCAGATGTAAAAAAAAATTGAATCCCGCCACTGTATCACTGACACTGTGTTGTAGCGTTAATCAAGGATGGAGTTTGTTTTCTGAGTGAGTGCTCCATTCCACTTCATATCATGCCTTTCTTTTATATTTGGGACTTGTCATCCAGGAGCTTCTTGGACATAGATTTAGCAATCCTTCAGGAGAACACATGTTCAGAAACAGTCCAGTTAATAATTAATAGACACGGAGGACTTCTATGTGTTTAAACTATTGTCTGGGCTATTTCAGAAGTGAGTAAATCAGCCATTCTGAGCATCCACCCTATCAATGCTCCAGTACATGTTAAAGATAGTTATTATTTGTTGTTTCCCTTTCAGCGGGCGACTCTCAGGAGAAGGAGAAACGAGGGCTACGGAGATTCACTAATCACCTTCTTTAATTTGCCCTGCATTAAAACTGTATGGGCAACAGCATTCATTAGACTGCTACTGAAACAGAAAAGAGATCAGCAAAGTGGACTACACAGTTTAAGCCAGTACAGTGGTGGGTTTCAAAAATTGTTTGAATCTACTCTGTGGGTGTGGCCTCCTTTGTGGGAGTGGCTTGCTGCCCATGTGACCGGATGGGAGTGGCTTGCCGTCCATGTGACCGGATATGAAGATGCCGACGACACTTGTCAGAACCACCTTAAATTCCCTCACACACAGCACTGGCATGCATAAGAATAGGATGTAAGCTTGTTTTTTAAAAGGCATCTTTGGTTTGCGTTAAAACAACTTCAACACACGCAATGTTCTGATTGCACCACAAACGCAGTAGTCATCCTTACCTTTCACAGAGGCACTGAGTTTTATAAATATGAGCATGATAGTGTAGAAAAATCATATCCAAGGACCAGTGGTGGGTTTCAAAAATTTTTGGAACCTCTTCTGTAGGTGTGGCCTGCTTTCCGGGTCCACTGGTGGAACCTCTTCTAACTGGTTCGGTAGATTTGATGAACTGGTTCTACCGAACTGGTGTGAACTGGTAGGAACCCACCTCTGGCCCAGTACCTTCTTGCCAGCTCACAATTGGGAATATTTTATTTTAACAAAACACATGCTCAGATTCAATCCTTATGGTTGCTGGTGTCCACCAGGAGACACATTTCTCACGTAGTAAATTATTTATTGATAAATTGAAATCAGTTTTCACAACTTGTCATTGGACATAGTTCTACAAACCATTTATGTTGCCTATAAAGCCAGCAGATATACAGTAAGAATGCTACTGAAGGAAGAAATTGGCTGCAGTAAAAACAAAACTTTTATTCATTGCAGTTGGGGTTCTAGAATATTTCAGTGGGCTTTTCAATGTTGTTTGCAATTCTTTTATTTGAACGCACTCCAGATGGAGCTGCACATCACGTCAAAAGATAATGGGCTACATTTAACTTTATTATATTGACAGCTTAATATGTCTGGTGGCAATAGAAACCTGAAAACATTGTTCAGTGCATTCTGATTTTTGAAGCGTTCGCTCACAAAGGTTACACAAGAACTACCTCACCCTCTCCCCCCCCAAAAAAACCCTACTGATTAATTTTCATTTGGATTGTCAATACAGTCATTCATTTGGTATTATCTGGAACAATTAAGTCTAATATTTGTTCACATTTAAATTGTTCCTCTTTAAACATTACCAAAAATCCCTCTTGAGTACTCAAGACAAAGAAGACATGATAATTGGCTCATTTTAACAAAAAAAGTCTTCAATTTATCAAATCTGTATCTAATGTTAATCTAAAAAACATTTTTTTCATGCCATTGCTTGTATAAAATCATATTGTAGATATATTTACTCTATCTACTCATCAACACATATATATTCAATTTTGAAGCCGTTAAGTAGCTATTCAAAATTGCAGACAACGGCTGTTAATTATTATCTTTTTAAATATGTTTTATATGGCCCTCTACAATTTCACTTTTAAACTAAATAAGTAGCTGTTAAGCTACTTATTTTACTTATAAGTAGCTGGAGGAAAACGGTCCTGAATTTTTATGCAAATATGTATATTCACATATAAGAGAGCCCACCACTGTTCCAATCTGTTTTTTGTCATCTTTGTCATCTTTATTCTTTTGAGTTTTATTGTATTTCTTAAAAATGTTTGGAGTTATTTGGAGTCAAGCAACATACACATTTAAGGAGGAGGAGGAGGAGGAGGAGGAGGAGGAGGAGGAGGAGGAGAAGGAGGACAGCTAGTTGGCAAGTATAGAGGATATTGCAAGTTAGCTGGTGTTCTCTCTAGAATAAAATAATTACAACTAACTTTCAGAAGAATTATTTCTATTGACTCTCTGAATATACACTAATGCTTTATTAAGCATATGTTTACATATATGTTTTTTATCCTCTCTGTTGAAAAGTTATATTTCCAGCCCGTCAGAAGCTACAGTAGGTGAAAAACTAGAAAAGAAAAGAAAAATGAAAAGATTTTAAAAAGTTGAACTTTCTTTATAGTCGCAGGAGAATATGAAGTTAGTGCGGGGAAAATGTACATTTGACACAATGAGGGCAGTTCTGAGGCACTAAAAGTATCCTGGTAGAAAAATAAATCCAGCTTTGGCAGAAATCCAAAGTTGATAAGATGAAAATAGAAGAAAAAAGTTGAGGTATTTTTTCATGTGTTGTGTGCCATTACCTCATTTCACAATAAAATTCTCAGCCAAAGAAAAATATCTATGTTAAGATATGTTCTCCAGAGACCAAACTTTCAAATCGAGCTGTACCATAAAATGAAACAAAGAATATCCGTAATTCCATCTTTGTGAATTCCCATATGAATATAGCTTATTTTATATAAGTATTTACTACTCCCTCCTTCCAAATACTTTTTCAAAAGCTCCAATTTTTTTTCCAGATATCTTTGAAATATTTGGGAGTATTTTATCAGCATGTTAAGGTGTATGAGGGTAGTAATCCGAAAATGAGTAATTTCTTTTGAAGAGTTATATGAAAACTAAAAAGAATTGGTAAACAACTTAATAATTGGCCATCAATACCCACATCAACAAATAAAGCCACACACAACCAGGCACCACTTAAATATTATTCACAAAATTCCCAAAGCACATACATATTCTGGTAAAGAGAAGTTCCTTGAGGATGGGCTCCAGCAAGAATCTGAAAGCTCAGAAGACTAAACATCTCTTCACAGTGACTGACCCAAATTGGACACTGCACAAAATATGCACAAACATACTTCAAATAATAATCCCTGCTTGATATATAAATTGACTGTTGTGAGATTCTTTGCTTTTAGCTTTGGCAGTTTTTCACATGTATTATTTTAGGAAAAAAACCTCTGATTTCTCATATATGTTACATTTTTTTAGAAAATGTATGAAGGACCTCAGACATCTTTTGAGGGATTCTCATTCTCTGAAGGCATTCTTGCTGACTTAATCTTAGGCTGGTTGGACCCCAAAAAATTTTAGAGTTTATTTTTCCAAACCACAGGTAGCAATTCATACCGAATTCCTATATCAGACTGCTGGAGAACCAATATGGAAGCAGGAATGGATTTAGGACTAGCAAAAGATCCAGAAATAGCAATAGCAGTGAGACTTATATACCGCTTCATAGGGAAGAAGAATAGCAATAGCAATAGCAGTTAGACTTATATACCACTTCATAGGGCTTTCAGCCCTCTCTAAGTGGTTTACAGAGTCAGCATATCGCCCCCAACAATCCGGGTCCTCATTTTACCCACCTTGGAAGGATGGAAGGCTGAGTCAACCTTGAGCCGGTGAGATTTGAACAGCTGAACTGCAGAACTGAAGTCAGCTGAAGTAACCTGAAAGTCCAATCCATTATTATAAGAGCCAAGGTGGCGCAGTGGTTAAATGCAGCACTGCAGGCTACTGCTAGATCAGCAGTTCAGCGGTTCAAATCCCACCGGCTCAGGGTTGACTCAGCCTTCCATCCTTCCGAGGTGGGTAAAATGAGGACCCAGATTGTTGGGGGCAATATGCTGACTCTCTGTAAACCGCTTAGAGAGGGCTGAAAGCCCTATGAAGCGGTATATAAGTCTAACTGCTATTGCTATTGCTATTGGAAAACATGATGAAGAGACTGGTGGATAGAAGCTAAAGGATAGAAGCTAAAGGGGTTATAAAGTTCTGAAGTTACTGTAGTTCCAAGAAACATATTTCTTACAATGTGATATAGATACTTAAGAATCCAATATTTTTTCTAGTTGTGTTGGTGTAATGTTCTTCTAAAGAGTCAAAGGAACACTTAGTCTGGACCATTTTTGAGTATGGGATATGGTTGTAGTCAGAGGTGGGTTCCTACCAGTTCGCACCTATTCAGTAGAACCGGTTCGCCAAATCTACCGAACCGGTTAGAAGAGGTTCCACCAGTGGACCCGGAAAGCCGGCCACACCTACAGAAGAGGTTCCAAAGGTTTTTGAAACCCACCACTGGTCCTTGGATATGATTATTCTACACTATCATGCTCCTATTTATAAAACTCAGTGCCTCTGTGAAAGGTAAGGATGACTACTGCGTTTGTGGTGCAATCAGAACATTGCGTGTGTTGAAGTTGTTTTAACGCAAACCAAAGGTGCCTTTTAAAAAACAAGTTGACATCCTATTCTTATGCATGCCAGTGCTGTGTGTGAGGTAATTTAAGGTGGTTCTGACAAGTGTCGTCGGCATCTTCATATCTGGTCACATGGGCGGCAAGCCACTCCCATCTGGTCACATGGGCAGCAAGCCACTCCCACAAAGGAGGCCACACCCACAGAGTAGGTTCGAACAATTTTTGAAACCCACCACTGGTTGTAGCAGTAAAAACACCAAAGCCATGGTTTTTTTATGGATTGCATTATTGAAGATAGGATTACAATATATGTATTAATCTTTGAGTTCCTGAAGAGGATTTTCTTCTTTCAGTCCAGCTATACATTCACTCCCATTATATTTAGCATTTTGCAGAGTTCTGAACTCTTGAGTGTTAAACTCAAGTCTGAGAAATCGACAAGGTCAAAAGCAAGCGATGATGACCTGCAGTTTGTCTACACACCTGCCGAGGAGCTGACAATTCCATCCTGTTGGCTTGTCAACCAGCTGAGAGGTGCTATTCTCTAGGTGGTTTATACACCTGTTCGCTATTTTTCTCTCACAAACCTCACTACAGCTTCATTGGGGAAAATAGCTTCTCTCACATCTCCTCTCTCTTTCTCTCTATCTCTTTAATCACACACAGAGAGAGAGAGACACACAGAGGCAGAAACCCATCCAATGCCAAAGCCAGTGAGGCCAAATCTTCATTGACATTGGCAATCATCACAGAGGTATCTTTCTGTTTTGGCAAACAGATTTGCTACATTAATCTATTTGTTTGAGTTCTCTTCCTCATCGTGCACATTATTCTTGCCTTCCCATATGAACGATTTTTTAAACAGATCCATCCCAGAGTGCTTTAGAATTAAGTTCCTCCTCCCTCTAGATACTAATTTTCCATCTCTCTGCTTCTGAGACAGGGAATCTGGATGTGCCAGGTGTGGGCCAGGCCAATTAAAAATACAAATCTGTGTTAACCGATGGATAATTGCCCAGAAAAAAAAGGGGGGGAATCACAGGCAACAGGACCAGATGTCTGGGGAAAAATTGATTAAATATTCTTCTTGCTAATTCAGCTTTGACCTCTGTAGGTTTTACAGGTAAATATACTGGCTGACTTGACGTTCTTCATTCATGCCTAATGCATTATTAAATGTTTTTATTTAATAGTAAAATATGTGTAGGTTACTGTCCTTGTAAGAACAACCCATTTCACGTTTCATTCTTTTCATTTTACTAATTAATTAAAATCTGGAACACCTACCAAGGAAACCCATTTTCTTTGCAATGAGTCAAGATAATATGGAGACTTCAAAAACACAGGAAATAGGTCTCAGTTATTGAAAATTGAAGGGTGAATGTTTGGAGCCTTCGAGGCATAGTTCGAGCCTAGACAATCAAGTATTACATTCCCTTTCAAAATATACCTATAAACTGCACAACATTTCTAATGTCATTTCTAATGTCCACACCTACAGAAGAGGTTCCAAAATTTTTTGAAACCCACCACTCACTCTCACACACACACACACACAGAGACAGACTCACACAGAGAGAGAAAGAGAAAGGAAGGAAGAAATAAATAAAGAAAAAAAGAAAAAAAGAAAGAAAAAGTGAGAGAGAGATGAAAGAAAAAAAGGAAAAAGGGACAGAGAGACAAAAGGAAAGAAGGAAGGAAGGAAAGAGAGAGAAAGAAAGAAAGAAAGAAAGAAAGAAAGAAAGAAAGAAAGAAAACACATGGCCAGCAAGCCACTCCCACCAGGAAACATGGCCGGTAAGCCACTCCCACAAAGGAGGCCACACCCACAAAGAAGGTTCAAATTTTTTTTGAAACCCACCACTGGAGTTGTCCCCTTGTGAAATTCTCAGATTTTGAGGGCCGTAGCTCTCTCTCTCTCTTGCACCGAGACTACAGAGAAAATGGAATTTCCAGGCATTGTTGTTGGTATAATTATTCTGCATTAGTTCAATTTAATCCTTGGCTTTTTCTCCTGAATATGGACAATCAAGGTTGAAAACTTCATAGTTTCCATGGAATGTTTAAGAGGTGTAGATACCTTGATTGAATTTGTGAATACTTTACTTCTAAAATATTTTATTCCCTTGTCTAATTAACATACAGCTGTATTAAAATCAGTATAGTAATTCCAAAGGAAAAATAAAATAAACTAAGTGGAGATTAGGTACTATATTGTCTATTTTATTTGCAATCTTTATTTTAGATATATATCATTTTTTAAAAAAAGATATGGATATAGAACCATAGCAAGACGTTATGTTAGAAATCCTTTTTTTTTCTCTAGTCTTCACATTCTAAATAATTTACTTAGATAACTTTACTATGAACCATTTTGTTTTTGCCTGTCATTGAGATATCTTAGTAAGAATGGGAAATATTTGAATATTAAATTTCCCCAGTCAATTTACTGATTATCCTTACATTAGGGAGGATGCAAACTTCTTTTTTTTAAAAAAAATATTCCCAAATGAATTCAGCCTACATTTTATTTCTACCCTCTTGAGTACAATGCTCTTACAGTTTTACATATTGTTACTAAATCACAGTTTCCACATGATATTTGTTATGTGAAGTAAGATGACATTTTTTTGACACTACAACATTTGACCAAGTCACAGGAAAGAAACATTCTTAGTTTTATCTTCATTTAGTAACAGTGAGTAATCAGTTTATGAATTTCTGCTTTGTACTGTTTTAATCATTCTCCAGTTTTAAAGTATTCTCGTTGAAAAGTAGAGACTATCACAGGGGAGAGGCAAAACACATCAAACATTCAGATCCCAAAGGCTTTAAAATACAAAGCTGAAAGCTACTCATACATTAGATGTTCAAGGAAATAGTGATCAAGTGAACCCTTTATTTTATTATATCGGCATGAAATATGAATTAAGTCATAATGACAAGATAGCAATTGAAAAATTGCCACAATCTTTCCTGTACCATAGTCTGTATCATGAGATTACACTTATATAAAACACCCACAAAGATATAGTATGAATACAGCATGTTATGCTAGACAAGAATTGTAAAATTGTGAATAGTTCAATTGGTCCAAATATTGAGTCCAAAGAATATCATGAATGGTGTTGTTGTTGACACATTTTACCTATATTTTACAACTGTATTTCATACACGATCCTTCATGATTTTTTGTGCTTTTCACAATGATTCTTAAGCTGAAAAGAAATAGCATACTAGGTATGTGTTCTGACTCCCCCCTCATTCTACACCAAAGCACACTCCGAGCCAGAGATAAATTACGGCATTTAATTAACAGACAAGCTTGGGCAGCAATAAACACAGATAAGACTTGGCAGCAATCCAGCCTGCCAAGCTCACACAAAGTTCTCCGACATTCGATTCTGTGTTGACTTCTGCAAAAAGGGGCGTGTCCACAAGTAGATTTTATAGTCTGGAGAGGAGCCTAATGACCACCAGCTGAGTGCAATCGCCTCCTGTAATTGCGTCATTGTTCCTGACGCCTAGTAGCTCTTCGATGGCGTGCATCCAGGAACAACTCACTATTGGCTTCCGGCTCACTCTCCCTTGTCTTCTCCCCACTGGTCCAAGGCTCAGATGCCTCCTGGTGGCCAACCAGCCTCTCTACGCCATGCTCAGAGTTGGAACCCTGTCCGGGGTCCTCCACATCCTCCAGAGCCGACTCATAGGGCCCCTCGCTGTTGAAGTCTGGTGGTAGCTCCAACGGCACCTGTTGGGCCACAACAGGTATCAGTGGTGAGTTCTTATTGACTGAACTGGTAGTGGTTTGGTGTCCTGTGCCACTGGGACCAGTAGTGACCCAGGCCTGCCACGCCCCCAAACTGGTTCTCCAGGCGGCACCATAGGCAGCGCCATAGGTGGTGCCATCTTGTTTTTTGCTTTTGCGCAGAGCATTTTTTATTGCACTGTGCATGCATGCACAGTGCGCATCAAGCATGCACATGTGTATGGTGTACTCACCAGCGAACCCGGTAGTAGTGACTGCCAGAACCCATCCCTGGTATGTATGTATGGACATGTGATGCATAGGTGGAACAATGCAGAATGTCATTTAAGTATGCTTGCATAAGCTATAAATTAGCTATTTTAGTCTATGAAATGCATCCCAAAATGGGAAGAATGGAAGCTGTGTAGAGATTCATTTATCATTTCAAGGGCCAAGATGAGAAGTTTAAAATTAGACAATGTATTTCTTATTAAGCATACACAAATAGACCTGGAGCATTTCCCATTCTGGATACAATGCTAAAAAGACCCTGGAAACCTTATTTGAATTAGATTATTAGAATCCAATAAAATAGTTTAATGTTTATCACCTTTATTACATTCAGATTTCTCTTTGCATGCAGCGATCATCAATATATGCCAAAACGTTGGGTAAAAATAGAATGTTAGAGAAATAAAGTGCTTAAATGGAAATTATTTCAGCAACCATAGCTTGCAAATTAGTAGGTGGTGGTGTGGAGATTGTTTTGCTTTATTTTTGAAATGAAACTATTAGTGCTAGCTGAATAACAAATGGATCATTAGGTATACAGGCAATTTGGGGGGAAAAAATCTGATGATATATCCAATTATTACAATTTGTTTCCTCTTTTATTAAATAGCTCACACGTTTAAAGTACACTTCTTAATGGTGGTTTCTTAAGAGACATTACTTTTAAGAGACATTAATGTTATTGTTGGTGGTATTATTTTATTATTTCAACATCGTGATTAATAAGAATCTGAGATCTTAATTCGTTGTGCAGCATCATTCTTGCATCGTCAAGGTAATGTTTCACATAATCAAGCTTTCACTGAAATTTTTTTTTTAATGTTTCGCATTGTGCAAATAATACACCAGGAACCAAATGATAAAGAGTTTTTATTTCAAGTAAGGATGTTCCATTTTGGATCTCCTTTTATATCCCTCCCCCAAAGACCAGTATCTATTGCTTCTCTGACAGTTCTGGGTCAGGAAGATGAATGAACAATTTGATGGCCTTTCATGGTAGGATCTTGAGAAGTTCTACAGCTGTCTGACCTAAAGATCTCAACAAGAAAAAGTTCTCTCACATTAAAAAATAAAATAAAATGAGTCTCTCCACCCTTACCCCCCCCCCAAACCACACAGATTTTTTTAAACTGCCTAACATGTTGTGAACACGAAGGCAGCGGTATGTGTGAAGGCATATGCTATTAAATTAACTTGTAAGAGTATTAGTGTTAAGATGAAAGTTCTAAGTTATATGAGTGCTGACAAGCACATATAATTTCCAAGTTCTTTTCTAAGGAAGTAGTTATTAATGAGTGGAAGAGATGGTCCATATGTTGTATCTACAATGTTCTCTTACAGTAATTGCTCAGCTGTCAGGTTTTGCTAAATGTAGCAAGTGTTATAATAGACTGAATCCAGAGTAGCACTTCAAGGAATTCTAATTATGTTAAAGAAAGAAGAAGGATGGGAAAAGGATCGCCGTTATTTTTCATTCCTCCTTCAGTTTCTAGTCTCCTGAAGAGCTATTTGGGGGCCAAGAGGGAATTGAGAGGAAAATGCCTTTTTGATCCCTTTTTAAGAGCCGAGGTGGCGCAGTGGATAGGGTGCAGTACTGCAGGCCACTTCAGCTGACTGCTATCTGCAGTTCTGCAGTTCAAATCTCACCGGCTCAAGGTTGACTCAGCCTTCCATCCTTCCGAGGTGGGTGAAATGAGGACCCAGACTGTGGGGGCGATATGCTGACTCTGTAAACCGCTTAGAGAGGGCTGAAAGCCCTATGAAGCGGTATATAAGTCTAACTGCTATTGCTATTAAATCCTGACAGCTTTAGTAACCCAAAGAAGCCTTTCCATTCATTTAATAACCATTTAGATGGACATTCTTTGTAAAAGGGCACCTATCTTCTGAAGTATGAAAACCCTTGACAATGACCCCCACCAATCAGACCCCAGTCAGACACTAGTGGATATAGCCTGTTTATTCCATAATAGCTAGAGATTTCTTTTCAGATGTCTCAATAAGATGGAGATCCATCCCTCTTTCAGAGATGGAATTTGTCTTAAAAGACGATAAAGTTTATATTACTCCACCAGTGGTGGGAATCAAATAATTTAACAACCGGTTCTCTGCCCTAATGACCATTTGGGTAGGTGGGGCTCGGTGGTCATGTGACTGGGTGGGCGTGGCCAACTCAAGGTCACTCAAGTCGATGGGCGCTTCACCTTAGCTGTTACAAGGTAATAAGGGTTAAGTGGAGAGGCAGTTTCTGTAAGGAGGGCAATCAAGATGAGGCTAGGAACAGCACCAGAATGTTTCCTTCCTGCCTTCCTTACAAGATTAGCTCTATAAAGTGGGAAAAAAAAACAAATTGAGATTTCTTCCAACAATCGGTTCTCTGAACTACTTAGAAAGTTACCAACCGGTTCTCCCGAATAGCTGCGAACTGGCTGAATCTCACCACTGTACTCCACACATTGCTATTTTTTTCTCTTTTATGAGGGGTCCCTGGTGCTCATTGAGCTTAGTTTATTTTCTAGTCTGGATGATGTTACCTGGTTGGGGAATGAAACATCTGCAAGAAAAGAAGCAAGCTCAGAGAGCACCAAGAACCCCCTCCCCACATTTCAACTCTGAGCTACAAATATTCTCCTTTATTGGTTCTGCTCTTTGACCCTGACTTGGGATCGTAGTTTTTTCCATTGGGATGCTATTTTTCCCATTGTCAAAATCCATTTATGGCATAATAATATTGTAAGAGTTCACAATTAGTTGGTTCCAAATTGCAAAAAATGTTGGATTTGTCATTCCTTGAAATTCCGTGAAACATTTGACTGAACAATTATAGTCCAACCTTCTGGTGTGAACAAAAGATTCTCTACTCGTAAGTAATTTTCCTTTGTTTTTTTAATTCTTGTTTTTCCCTCCAATTACAGTACACAAAACTATTTCTGATCTTAACACATGAGTTCCTTCATAAATGTGTCACATGCCCTCCCACTATAATCTGCACTGATTGAAACTGGCATAAAAATTTGCACTTGTGTACTACTTAAAAGTACATTTTCATACGCAGCCCATTATCTTGATTTTTCAGCTGAAAACTCAATTACAATACTCAGCAAAAAGGTAGTAGAAAGGTCAGTTCCCATCGAAATTAGCAAATATAAAATTATTCACACATTCTTCAACTAGTGTATGTGTCATCCATAAGATTTGGTCTAGTTCAAAATCTTCAATGATTCATGCTGACCTGGTATCAAATCCAAAGCTTTATTCTTTCCCCTTTATTATTGCTAAAAAAAAAAAAAAAACATATGTTATAACTATTTGTGCTGTGGTGTGTGTGTGTGTGTGTGTGTGTGTGTGTGTGTGTGTGTGTAAGGGTTTAACAAAATCAACTGAGTACTTTCACTAGTGGAGAAAATAAAGCAAAGAAAATGGATACAATTCTCCTCATGGTCTCTTAGATATGACCAAAGTCAAAAATTGGTTGATCTAGTTGCCTAATTCCTGGATCAAAACTGACTCTCTCTGTCCAGCAAATAACCCTGCCCTAGTCTATCTAAACCATAGAATTTCCTCATCAACTCACAGTACAGCCCAAGGACAATGTTGTTGTTTTTTTAAAAAAATACAATCTAGATAAACCTCAATGTCTGTGGCTGCTTCGGCCCTTTGGAACGAGCTCCCCGTGGAGATTCGGACCCTCACCACCCTCCAGGCCTTCCGCAAAGCCCTTAAAACCTGGCTGTTCTGACAGGCCTGGGGCTAATGAGTTTTTTGTCCCCCCTCGAATGGTATGGTTGTTGAGTGTTTTAAATTTGTGGTTTTGTTTGTTCGTGTTCTTTTTTCTTATCTGTAACCCCCCCCCCCGACTTGGTTGTGAGCTGCCCTGAGTCCCCTCCGGGGGAATAGGGTGGCATAGAAATATAATAAACTCAACTCAACTCAATGTTCCATTCTCTATCAGCTGAAGGCCCCCTTCTTCAAAATGGGCTTTCTGCAGCTCTGCTGTCGTTTGTTTGTTTGTTTGTAGTTTATTTATAGGCCGCCCTTTTCCCTGAGGGGACTCAGGGCGGCTTACAATCAAAAAAGGAAGGGGAGTGTAGGACAATACAAAAAAAGAAATGTGCACAAAGTAAATTAGACAATAAAACTCAACATTCACTCAGCATTCGGGAGGGGCGAAATAAGATTATCCCCAGGCCTGTCCTCCTGAAAGGCCCATTTTGCTTAGATACACACACTAGGACCTGCCCAAGTTCCCTGAATCAGTTCCCTAGAATTTCCTATCATATAGCCTCCAACTTCAATACTTTTGTGTTTCCATTCTTTGGAGTTCCTTGTTCTTGTAAAACAGATATGCAACAATCATTGCAACAAAAATGGTTGTGCTTAGGGTTCTACTATCTAGACCCTCTACAGTGCTTCTGTGGAAGAAGCTTTCAAATGAAAACGGCATATATGTAGACTATTCAGAAGCTACAGTTACTTAGAAGTTCCCTACGTATTAACAGCTAGCCCTTTGTTGTCTGATACTTACAACAGACTCAGAATCAACCCGATGTGTATGATCGTCTTAGGAGAAGCACTGCCACCCACGAGTATCTTACTGTGAACTCAGTGATGGAATACAGAAAGGCTGTATTTGAAGTTTCTTTTGTAATAATTAGCTCAATTCTTTGCTTTTTTTGCCTATGTATAAGTGTTTTGCAGTGGCTCAGCATCTAAAATGCTGGTCTTGTCGATCTGAAAGGTCAGCAGTTTGGTGGTTCGAATCCCTAGTGCCGCGTAATGGCGTGAGCTCCCGTTACTTGTCCCAGCTTCTGCCAGCCTAGCAGTTCAAAAGCATGTAAAAATGCAAGTAGAAAAATGGGGGGAAGGTAACAACGTATCGTTTGCTTTCAGCGTTTAGTCATGGCGGCCACATGATGACAGAGATGTCTTCAGACAGCGCTGGCTCTTCGGCTTTGAAATGGAGATAAGCACCGCTCCCTAGAGTTGGGAACGACTAGCACATATGTGCTAAGGAAACCTTTACCTTTAGTGTCATATCTGTATCTCACTTATGAGTTTTAGCTCCCGGGCTCCACTTGTTGCAACATCCAAAGTTATTGGGGAGCTTAACACAGCTTGTGAGGACTGGATGAAAACATGGTGTGGTATCATCAACCCCCTACCATAGTGTTTGTTTGTTTGTTTTGTTTGTTTTATTTATTTATAGGCCGCCCTTTTCCCTGAGGGGACTCAGGGCGGCTTACAATCAAAAAGGAAGGGGAGTGTAGGACAATACGAAAAAAGAAATGTGCACAAAGTAAATTAGACAATAAAACTCAACATTCACTCAGCATTCGGGAGGGGCGAAATAAGATTATCCCCAGGCCTGATGGGTTAGCCAGTTCTTGAGGGCTGTGCGGAAGGCCTGGACGGTGGTGAGGGTACGAATCTCCACGGGGAGATTGTTCCATAGTGTCGGAGCCGCAACAGAGAAGGCTCTCCTCCGAGTAGTCGCCAGTCGGCACTGACTGGCGGATGGAATACGGAGGAGGCCAGCTCTATGCGATCTGATGGGACGCAGGGAGGTAATTGGCAGAAGTGTGGGATCTTATGTTATTTATGAGAGCTTTAAATATGGACAAATCCCACAGTCAGCAAATATAATCTTGTACAGTTTGGCTTCTAAAGGGGCTTAAATGTTTGCAAACATTGTCAATTAGCATATAAATAAAATAAGGAGAAAGTCAATTAATACAGTTTTTTTTAATTTTATACCTTTTTCTGTTTTAATTATGTTAAACTACATGCACACCAACATCCATACATATGCATCTACATGTGCTAAGTAACAATACAATGGAGATTTCAATATTATTTTTTCTTTTTTTCGTGTTTAAATGTTTTATTCATTTTCATTTTCAATTTTGTACATTCACTTATATACTGAATATTTGCAATAATAATAATATAATAATAAAAAAAGAAAAACCCCAACCTAAACACAACTCATAACCTATCACTTTCATACACCCCTTCTTCTCCCCCTCCAACTTTCCTTTCTCCCTCCAACGATCACCCCTCTTACTTCCCTTTCCCCTCCTATCTTCCTTTCTCACCTTCCTCACCCTCCTTCCCCTCTCATCCTCCTTACATTCCCCTCTTCCTCCCTCCTTACTTCTCCCTCTTCCTTTCCTCTACTTCTCACTTTGGTGCATTTCTCTATTCCTAAAAAAAAAAAGAAAAAGAAAAAAAAAGAGAAAAATAAAAAGAAAAGATAAGGATCAACAGTATACAAGTGTATTCTTCTTATTCTATATATTGAAACTATATCTCCACCCACCCACCCACCCCCAATGAACCCCCCTCCCTAATCCCCTCCGACTTCCCAGGTCCCACACCCGGCATAGTTCAGTACCATTCACCTTCTAAAATATCTTATTAACAATAATAATGAAAATAAAATAAAAAGAACACTCCGAAAAAGAAAAAAAAACGAAGAAATAAATAAAAATAAAAAAAATTAAAAATCTTTTGCATTATGCTCAGCCTCCCATCATTCTTAAAATTTAAACAGTGTAAATCATTCCATTTATATTTTGTCCTCGTCTCTTACTTCTTTGATATTTACCCCCTTCTTCCTGTAGACTCTCCAGATAGCCTTTCTTAACCTTATATTCAAATATTAGTTTATACAAAAATCGATTTATCTTCAAATACAGAGCAATCTAATCATACTTTCGCTACTCATCTTCCTACCCTTCGTTTCTCATCTCCATTCCTCCCAAGCCCAAATTCCATAAGATTAGGATCTCGCTCTTCACTTTAAAATCCTGAGCTTTTTATGTTATACTTCAAGCATGTAAATCCGTAAAATATGTGCCCAAAATCCACACCACTTCATTCAATCCCAAGATCCCTTCATCGATATCCCGCTCCACCTTCCCTTCTGCCCCACTCCTCCCGACTCCATTCATCCCAAACCGCATTTCAAATAAATCTTAGTCCCCGCTTTCCTCACAGAAAACAATTCATGCGCAGTTTGGATTGAAATTCAAATAAGTCCTATAAAAGTCCCGTATAATATCTGTCCAAAATAAGCAATGCTTCTTTCCATTCCCCATCGGTACACAGCTTTGCCATTTCACACCAGACAGAAATCCTAAAATTTTAATCAGTCCAAGAGCTTAGAAAGTATTTTAAAGACATCGCTGGATCCACATTCCTTATTCTTCTGCCCTTCCGGAAAGAGAAGGCAACCCTCTGCCTTATGACCACGTGTCCCGCTGCTTTGAAAATATGGCTAAATCCTCAGTTTTGGCTCTTCTGCCTCTCCAGTAGGGGGAGAACAACTCCCTCCTTCTTGTAACCAAGTGAACTGCTGCTTGTCTTTCCTTCACCTTGTCCCTCCGCATTTACGAGAGAGTCAAGAAGCCCCGCCTTCAGAGTTTTACAATAAAAGTCCCGAGCTTCCGAAACAGAATTAATACGAAATCTTTGATTTTCGAGTGTAACTGTGATTCCAACTGGAGCTTCCCATTTATACTGTATTTGACGATTTCTAAGTTCTTGGGTTAAAAAAGTATAGCCTCTCCTTGCTTGCAGCATCTGGAGCGGGATTTCTTTAAAGACAAACAAATCATGGCCATCGATTCGGAGCCTGTTGTTGTGAAACTTTTGGATGATCGCATTCCTGGATTCTCTTGTGAAAAAGTATATAATTATGTCTCTTGGTAGCTGTCGTTGTTCTGCTACACACGAATTCTGGCGATAGATTTTTCGAATATTCCAATCAAAATTGAATCCCGGACCTCCCACCGCTTGGCTGAAAGCTTCTACAAACGTCTGTTTCAAGTTCTCTCCTTTCTTTTCGGGCAGTCCTCTGACTCTTATTGCAGACGCTTTTCTGTTATAATTTATCGTTGTAAGTTGTGTTTGAGTATCTCTAATCTCTTGTTGTAATGCTTGGATGTTGGAAGTCAAATTAGAATTAGCCTCCTCCAAAGTTTCCAGCTTAGTCTCCATTTCTTCGATATAATCTGTCAGAGTAGACATAGCTTCAAACATATCCACCTTTATTTGGGCAATTTTAGTCTGTATTTTGTCGCATAAATCCAGCACAAATTCTTTGATTTCTTGTTTAAAATCATTGAGTATTTGAAAAAGAAGCTCCTGTGTCAAGGAATCTCCAGTAGTGGGTGTAGGAGGCAAAGGCAGCGATTTACTAACAAGTTCTTTAAGCACATGCGGGGGGGATTTTTTTGCCTGCTTAGACCTGGGAGGCATTATAGATAAATGCTGAGAATAAACAGATAAACAGATAAGTGTCTTCACTTGGTCAGTTCTCAATAAATTATTTGTAGATTTTGCTTGTTAATGAGTAGCAGTCTCCGGGGAGATAAAGCTGGTTAATTACGTCATCAATCACCAACACAGTAAAAACGCCATTTTGTAACCGGTTGAACAAAGAAGTTTCAAAGGAAAAACAAGGCTGGTGTTTAGATAGTTATAAAAAAAAAACATCACAGGAGTAAGACCCGCTCGTGTTAGCCTTAAGTTGCTTTAAGCAATTTATCATTGTCCTGAGGGGGGGGATCGCCTGTCCAGGGCTGCAAAAAGGCAGCTGCGAGGAACTGGCTGGAGATAAGAGCTCAGTTACGCTGGATCTCTTCTCCGTTCGCAGCCCAAAAAAAAAAGAAAAAGGGCTGTGAACTACGAATAAATCCTAGCACCTGAGCTTCTGCCTGCCCCTTTCTGCCAGAAAGGGGTGATATCTATTGATCTTAATTAGATATACAGACCAGAACTCTGAGAGGGGCTCCGTTGAGCTCCTTCGGCGACAGCCTCCGCCCCCAGGAAGTCAATATTATTTTTTCTTAAGATCAAAACCTTTATTACAAAACAAATACCTTGATGTAACTCACATTGTGTTCTTCTTTCATCTTTCTTTTCCAATGTTATATTTTAACTTAAATAAAAAGCTAAAGAAATATAATGTTCACAATATTGGTAACCCAAATTGCAATTAATATTGACACAACATACTTTCTTTTCTTCATCATGTCCAATATGCTAAGATGTCCAAATAATAAAGAATCAAGAATTCACTACTATCATTATTTATAGTAATGTAATAATAAAAGGATAGACTATTATTACTGCAGGTCCAAAATATACGAAAAACATAGAAGTAGCTAAAAGAAACAGTTCTTTTGTGATTCTTCCCTAAAATTGGAGGAAAAAAGGAGTAAATTTTTCAACTGAAATATATTGGGTTTTTTTGTAGATTTCCAATACCACTTTCTTTCTCCCAAATTCCAGATCTCCCAAAATTTCAAGTTTAAATGAGTGCAATATATAAGATAGTTCACGGTATGAATCCTAAATTGGCCTGGATCTCAACGTTGTTATCAGTGTTCCAAATATCATCCAGAATTAAATCAGAGTCCAAGGCATAGCTTTCATCAAAGTTCCAATTTAATAAGAGAGACATGTTGATACAATCTGTGGAAACCCGAATCTGAAAGCTTCCTGGGGTTTCCACCCAGTTGAAAGTTCATGATCTTGTCCCACACCCACAAGTTCATCACAAGTCCAATCTTCCTCTGCCACGCTGGCATTTCCACCCATCTAGTTCTGGTCAGGTGCAGAGGTGCGGAGAGAAAAAATTGACCTTGGGCTTCTAGAAAGGAATATTTTATTTTGACAACAACACATTCTGCTCCTTACTATTCCTCCCTCCCTATTCCCCACTAATGAAACAGCATAGTAAAATAATAGAAAGTGTGGCAGGCCAAAGATCCTAAAAAGAATATGACTGCAGGACTGATAGATGTTTAATTAAGATCTTGTCTATAGTCTAAACCAGGGGTAGTCAACCTTTTTATACCTACCGCCCACTTTTGTATCTCTGTTAGTAGTAAAATTTTCTAACCGCCCACCAGTTCCACAGTAATGGTGATTTATAAAGTAGGGAAGGAACTTTACTTTATAAAATTTATAAAGCAGAGTTACAGCAAACTCTACTATCTATCTATCTATCTATCTATCTATCTATCTATCTATCTATCTATCTATCTATCATCTATCTATCTATCATCTCTCTCTCTCTCTCTCTCTCTATATATATATATATATATATATATATATATATATATATATATATACATATATATATATACATATATATATATACATATATACATATACATATACATATACATATACATATACATATACATATACATATACATATACATATACATATACATATACATATACATATACATATACATATACATATACATATACATATACATATACATATACATATACATATACATATACATATACATATACATATACATATACATATACATATACATATATATATATATATATATATATATATATATATATATATATATAAATAAATAGTAGAGAGCCAAGGTGGCGCAGTGGTTAAATGCAGCACTGCAGGCTACTTCAGCTGACTGCAGTTCTGCAGTTCGGCTGTTCAAATCTCACCGGCTCAGGGTTGACTCAGCCTTCCATCCTTCCGAGGTGGGTAAAATGAGGACCCGGATTGCTGTTGGGGGCGATATGCTGACTCTGTAAACTGCTTAGAGAGGGCTGAAAGCCATATGAAGTGGTATATAAGTCTAACTGCTATTGCTATTGCTATTGCTATTGCTATATTTGAGGGTGTTGAAATCTGTGCCGTTGTCTTGGGGCTGAGCATGTCTGAACGACAAAAAATAGATTCCAGCTCAAACCCACCCATATTGAGTGATTGTGATGTGGGGACTATCCAAATCCAAGAATTTTCCATTTTTACTTCTGGATAAATTTGCTCTTCCCTAGTCATGAATGATTCACAACTTAGAACCACAACTCCTGCTCACATGTCAGTAGGCAGTTATGGCCAAGAAGGAGTTTGCATAGCTTTATCTATTACACCGGTTGCACCCTTTCTTGGATCAATCAGCCCTCCGATCACTCATGGCCTTGTCCCCTAAGCATTCAATTATTGCAACATGTCCCATATGATGCTGTCCTTTTAAAAAAAAACAGAATACAGTGGCCCAAGCAGTACAATTTGAACTGCCAAATTGCAAGCAGCCAGCAGGCAGCAAAAGTGGCCTGCAATACTGCCTCAAAGACCCCACTATTTAACCAGTCCTTGGGATAGAATGAATAAGATTCCCCTGTTTTGATGTTTTATGCTTTCTTGTTGGATTTCCATCTTGTGATTATTTTATGCTTTTGTTTGTATTTGTTATTTATATTGTTTTCATTGTTGTCAGCTACTTGAAATCAGTTGGATATGGGTGGCATTCAAGTTGAATGAATTCATGAATTCATAAATTTAACCAGTCCTTGGGATAGAATGAATAAGATTCCCCTGTTTTGATGCTTTATGCTTTCTTGTTGGATTTCCATCTTGTGATTATTTTATGCTTCTGTTTGTATTTGTTATTTGTATTGTTTTCATTGTTGCCAGCTACTTGAAATCAGTTGGATATGGGTGGCATTCAAGTTGAATGAATTCATGAATTCATAAATTCATGCATGCATGAATGAATGAATGTTGATATAGCTGCACAAAGGCCTCCAAAGGCTGATATTTTGAAAGCTCCATAACTATGGAGAACTGTGCTGGGTATAAACATTATTTTAGGCATTGCAAAAGGAAACTCCTGAACCTTGGAACAAAAGAGATTTACGGGACCTATATTTATGTAGACATTTAAATTGCAAACTGAGCCGTGGGTTTCCAAACATCGGCTGTGACTCCCCTTTTATAATAATAAAGAGTTATGATAATGTTATTAACTCAGTGTAATCAAACAGTGTGTCATCCCTTCTGATTCTCAACCCTACCAAACAGTCACATGGATTCACACTTTTGTTATTCATCTACAATTGTTTACAACAATAATCATTCAATGTGCGGAGTCAAATAGTAGACTAGAAATATAAGTACATTTAATGTTTTCAAAGTAGCATATGGCTCAAAATATGGATACCTTAGAATGGCGCCCTAGCTAACATCTATTTTTCCCCCACATCAGAAATAAAGATAATCTTTAAATTAAAGCACCCCTTCGGATTTTACTTTATTTCTTCCCCTTTCCCACTTCTGACAAAAGCAATGGTTTTGTTTCCTCATTATTGATATTATCTCAGTTGAATGTACTTCTCATCCATGCTTTCACCATTGAGGTTGGCAAAAGTTTTCATAACAATATTAGAATTTGTATCTATGTAGACGAGAAGAGATAAAATGGTGGTGTAATAGAGCTTCAAAAGTGATTGCCTGGATATCTTACTTAACCGAATTAATTTTAGAATATGTTATAAAGGTGTAATGTTATTGGAGAGCTATTGAAATTGCAAATGAATGCCAGTAGGTGGTTGTGTCTTTTAATATAAATGATTCTAGATAAAAACATGTTTAAGCAATGGTAACTAAATGGTAATTATGGTACAGGGATAGTAAAATACATAACTTTTCTTTCTTGAATTAAAATGTACAACCTGATTCGAATGGAGCGTATGTAAGGATTGTGGAAGAAACGCATGGAATATATTTGTAACCAATCGATACGCTTTCAACAAGATGTAACAAAAGATGATTTTTTTTTTGTTTAACTAAAACAATAAAAAAATTTCTCAATAAAAAAAAGTGATTGCCTGTTTCAGTACTACATATCACCAATAAGGCCTCCATTGAGGAGTAATGCAGGGAAACTGGAAAAAATATATAGATTATAGTAACATATCAGTTGGTCATCATGTTTAATTTCCACCAACTTGTCAAAATATAAGAGGTTCTAAATCTGCTTACAGCAGGAATGCTTTTCAATTTGTTCCTCGTGTAGCTATCTTGATACACAAGGCTTACCTCTTTCCAAAGGCGATGTATGTTCTTAGAACCCGGGGAGTGATGGAGACTTTTCACAGGGACTGAAGCACTGAAACTCAAAGGCCAGCTGACTGGCGCACGCATGCCTGTTTTGGGGCCATTTTCCAGGCCGTTCTACGGGACATTTTTCAGCTGTTTTTTGGGCCATTTTCAGGCCTTTTTTTGTTTTTCCACTGGAGCCCCCAAAACAGCCTGAAAAGAGCCTGAAAAAGGCCCGAAATATGGTCTGGGTTTTTTTGGCTATTTTTGGTTGTTTTCAGGCCGTTTTCTGGTGGTCCGGCACACATGTGCATGCCAGAAACCAGAAGAGCAACTGGTGATGGTGTTCATGCCCACAGAGTGGGCTCTGCATGACACCTCTGGCACACATGGCATAGGTTTGCCACAGTGGTGGGATTCAGCCAGTTCGCACCTATTCGGGAGAACCGGTTGGTAACTTTCTAAGTAGTTCAGAGAACCGATTGTTGGAAGAAATCTCCTTTTGTTTTTTTCCACTTTACAGGGCTAATCCTGTAAGGAAGACAGGAAGGAAACATTCTGGGGTTGTTTCTAGCCTCATCTTTATTGCCCTGCTTACAGAAGCCTATCCCACACATCTACACACACACACTTGATCTCTCCCCCACAAGGCAGCAGACACTTATTTGTCTGCTGGCTTTCAATTTGTAAAGGAGGGAGGGAGGGAGGAAAAAAGGAAGGAAGGAAGGAAGGAAGGAAGGAAGGAAGGAAGGAAGGAAGGAAGGAAGGAAGGAAGGATACACCCTGCTTGCTTCTCATAAGGAAACTCAGTGGGGAAGCTGGCAGGAAGTTAAAAGCTGTTACCTCTCCCACTGCCTTTTTGCTGACCCATGATCATTATTTCGCTCTGTTTGAGTAAAGAAATATCTCTGAAATAATGACCCAATGGGTCATGTGTTTTCTATTAGACAATAAAAATAGAATTCTCAACAGGAGTTCAAAGCAGAATGACATATGCTACTCCAGAAACTCATCCTATGCCAGTTGCATTGAATTGAATGAAAATGACATAAATATGGAACCTCCATATTAAAACAAAACAAAATAATCCATCAACTCAGAATAAGGCACACAGCTGCTCTGCTACTCTAAAACTTGAGATACAAGTTTTAATGACACCTTTGCAGGTTTGATGTGGAGTTTTTTTTTTTTTCATTTACTTTACTCCTGAAATGATGGACATGAAAAAAAAATCACTTAGGACATGATTAACAATCTTTCCAGTTTCCCATACTTAATGAAACAACTAGAGAACAAGACAACTTCTAGAGGGATTTTTCAGAAGATGTGGCCAGCTCAACAGACTTCAGGGTGTTGGAGGAATGGATAATAGGGATAGGGAGAAAAATACAGTCCAAATGGCAATATTTAAGTGACCAGATAAGATTTAAAAAAATCTACAAATGGAAGTACAAACCTCTTTAAACCCCCTTAAACTGGGGCAAAAATATAGAAATAAAAACTTTTGAAACATTTCAAATAAGAAGAAGAATCTTATCCCCCCCACCCCAGAAAGTAGGGTTTGTCAAAAGTATATATATATATAAAAAAGGTTTCAGCTAGATTTTTTTTTTTAAAAAATGATCCTATCATCTATTCAAGCAGATTTACAAATTGAAGAAGCCCCAAAAGGAACAACTTTCAAACCGCCCTATCAAATCGGTGCTTTGCAGCCTTTCAAAGTGCTGTGTGGATTCAATGGATTCCCTGCTGTTTCCGGGATCGTTACACGCATATGCGGTGCTGCCATTTCGGTTCTGTACATGAAAAACACGGAAGGATGCATGGGTAATATGATGAGCTCTTTAACACTGTCCTAGGTAGGTGGACAATGACATTTATCGTCTCATTAAAACCTCTGCCTATCACTCCTCTTTTGAAACTAACATTGCATTCATTCACATTCTGACTTTCAGTTTCTATAGTGTGGGTCCCTTTAGACTTTAGTATAACAATCCATCTAGGGTTTTTTTCCCCCTTTTGCTAATGGAACTTTGCTACCATTCTATATCCTTCTGTAGGTGCTTGATGCTTCCTCATTACAGCCTATGAATGTATTTCTTTTTCAAATTCAATGCCAAAAGCATTCAGCTCAGATTGCCAGTAGAAATTAATTCATTCCCCCCCCCCATCTTCTTAAATTATTTTTTTTTCCTAACCTCTGACTGATTTGACAAATAGGAGAGATCAGTATTATAATGTGAGATTTTTCATTTACACTTAATATGACATTGTGCAGAATGAATTGCTGCTTCGGTTCCTCCTCTTATTTTCGTGTTTGTGCTCTTTGATCACCTGGTGCAAAAATACATTAGCCGTAATGAAGGAAATAAGGCTAATGAACCAAATGACTTCCATGATTGATTCATAATGGGATTCTTAACATCCTAGGCAAAAAAGGGAAGAAAAGAAAGAAACGTTTTTTATTGCTATCATCTCAGAAAACAGATCTAAGAATGGCAGCGGAAGAACAAAATAAATAGGAAGAATTTACAATTCATAAATCAGAGGTGGGTTCCTACCAGCTCGCACCTATTCGGTAGAACCGGTTCGTCAAATCTACCGAACCGGTTAGAAGAGGTTCCACCAGTGGACCCGGAAAGCAGGCCACACCTACAGAAGAGGCTCCAAAATTTTTGGAAACCCACCACTGGTCCTTGGATATGATTATTCTACACTATCATGCTCATATTTATAGCTATGACCTGACTTATTCAGTATTGTTGATCAAGGAAACAGTGCAATAGCAAACTGTAGTGATGATAATGACTTGTATATGGCTGTATATTTGCTTTAAAATTGATATCCCTTTCTGCCAAAATAGTCCAGACAGGAAACATGCCCAGATGAGCAAAGTAACTTTATTGTAAGGTTACATTAGCAGAATCTTGCAAGTCTGCAAGTACTTTTCTTCACTAAAGAAACTTAGGAGGGTCCTTCTGTCAATATGAGAAAGGGTGCAGCAGTGGTGGGTTTCAAAAAAAATTTGAACCTACTCTGTGAGTGTGGCCTCCTTTGTGGGAGTGGCTTACCGGCCATGTGTTCTCTCTCTCTCTCTCTCTCTCTCTCTCCTTCCTTTTGTCTCTGTCCCTTTTTCCTTTTTTTCTTTCATCTCTCTCTCACTTTTTCCTTCTTTTTTTCTTTCTTTCTTCATTTATTTCTTCCTTTCTTTCTCTTTCTCTTTCTCTCTCTGTGTGAGTCTGTCTGTCTGTCTGTCTCTGTGTGTGTGTGTCAGTGGTGGGTTTCAAAAATTTTTGGAACCTCTTCTGTAGGTGTGGCCTCCTTTCCGGGTCCACTGGTGGAATCTCTTCTAAGCGGTTCGGTAGATTTGACGAAACGGTTCTATGGAACTGGTGCAAACTGGTAGGAACCCACCACTGACGTGCAGGTGTAAGAAGATTTATGGGAAAACCTTTAAATGCTAAAGATTTTAACGTGATGTTGAACTATATACCAAAGCTTTGGAATCTGATTGTTTACCTGAGTGTTCATAGTTGCATTGAACTGGTGTGTCTATGTGTGCATAAAAAATCATATTGAGAAATTGGCAATGTAATATTATTCCAGATTTTAAAGAATGGCTACTGAAAATGTTTGATATATTTCTTTTGGAAAAGGAAATATTTTCTATTAATCAAAATATGCAGCAATACGGCTTATTATGTACAGATTCTGTGATATTTCACAGTCATATTTTGTTCTGATTGTATTTTATTAGTGTGATAGTAAACTGGTGACTATTCATAAGTATATAGCAATAGCAATAGCAGTTAGACTTATATACCGCTTCATAGGGCTTTCAGCCCTCTCTAAGCGGTTTACAGAGTCAGCATATTGCCCCCAACAACAATCCGGGTCCTCATTTTACCCACCTCGGAAGGATGGAAGGCTGAGTCAACCTTGAGCCGGTGAGATTAGAACCGCTGAACTGCAGATAACAATAGCAATAGCAGTTAGACTTATATACCGCTTCATAGGGCTTTCAGCCCTCTCTAAGCGGTTTACAGAGTCAGCATATCGCCCCCAACAACAATCCGGGTCCTCATTTCACCCACCTCGGAAGGATGGAAGGCTGAGTCAACCTTGAGCCGGTGAGATTTAAATCGCTGAACTGCAGATAACAATAGCAATAGCAGTTAGACTTATATACCGCTTCATAGGGCTTTCAGCCCTCTCTGAGCGGTTTACAGAGTCAGCATATCGCCCCCAACAACAATCCGGGTCCTCATTTCACCCACCTCGGAAGGATGGAAGGCTGAGTCAACCTTGAGCCGGTGAGATTAGAACCACTGAACTGCAGATAGCAGAAGTGGCCTGCAGTACTGCACCCTAACCACTGCGCCACCTCGGCTCGTATATAATATAAGATAGATTGTTCCCTTCTTTCTTTCATTTTTAATTTGTCCTTTTACTTCTTTTAGGTTGTCTCTTTTCCTGGTATTTCTGAAGTTATTTAACTGTTATGTTAAATATGTATGTTAGGAAAGCTAAATTAAATAATTAATTTAAAAAAGGAGAAGAGTTGTCTGCTGGGACAAGGATGGAGGGCAGTGTTTTTTAGGATCCAATCTCACAGGCAGCAGAGTTGTTGATCAGTTGAAACCTTTCCCTTTCAAAATCAAATATTGAGTTCTATTGATTCTAGAATATTCCAGAAAAAGGAAACCATGGTATAGAACCATGCTGAATTGGAGAATAATCATATTGGGCTGCACTGCAAATGTCTTCCAACAAGATGAAAACACAGCACTATACCACTATAAATGTGTTCCTGCAATTGCATGTTGATAATTTGGCAGCCTTCATGCTCTCAGTGTGATATATTGTACCTGATTTTATTTGTCCCTATGAAGAAAAAAAAAATATCAATAGCTATTTGTGGATTTCCAGTTCAGTGAATTTCTACCTTGGAGGGACAAAGCTTTACTTTCTGAATTCCTTTTAGGAGTTACCACTGAGTGGAATCTGATTACTTCCAAATTGGTCTGAATCAAATCAGTGTGTTTTATGAATCACACAGTTGGGTTTTGGCAAAGTCTTCCAATTATAGCAAACTTCCATTTGCTATATAGTTAGGGCTAGGATGATTTAGAGAGAGACTGGTCCTCATGTCAAAGGGAAGAATAAGTACAAGTTCTGCAATTTTGTTGAGCTAGTGACCTGTTGCCTAATGTAACTCATGAAGTTGCAATGGTATAGGCCACTTTGAAGAAGGGGTGAATGCTAAATCAATATTATGAAATGCAATTAGCTGTGTGCAAACCTCAGTCATTCAAAAACAGAATATTCTAGGAGGATGGGAACATTTCATTTTTCTTCCTAATATGCCAGTTCAGACATTCAAGGACGGGGCAAGGACTGTTATTGTTTTCTGGAAATTAGCCTTCCGGAGAAAGCAGTTAGCGTTGTTAAGGATGAGGTCCTTGGCAGCAAACCGGCACAGACAAGCTTGGGCAGCAGTCCAGCACAGATAAGCGGTGGCAGCAATCCAGCCTACCAAGCTCACAATAATGTTCTCCGACATTAATTCCTGCGTTGACTTCTGCAAGAAGGGCGTGTGCACAAGTAGTCCTTTTTATAGTCTGGAGAGGAGCCTAATGACCACCAGCTGAGTGCAATTACCTCCTGTACTTGCACAACTGTTCCTGACGCCTCTTAGCTCTTTGGTGCTGGGCATCCAGGAACAACTCACTGCTGGAGTCCGGATCACTCTCCCTTGTCTCCTCCCCACTGGTCCAAGGTTCAGGCACCTCCTGGTGGCCAACCAGCCTCTCTGCACCCTGCTCGGAGTCGGAACCCTGTCCAGGGTCCTCCACATCCTCCAGAGCCGACTCATAGGGCCCCTCACTGTCGGAGTCTGGTGGCAGCTTTTGGTAAATGGATGGATGAGCTTAGCAGCATACAAATCAAATCAAATCAATCCATAACACTTTTTTCCCCATTTTATTTCCAAAGTTAAAATACAAAGTTCAACTAAGAAAGAAAAACAACAAATAAAAATGGACACATAAATTTGAAGGACAACAAACAAACTAAAATTTGCTTCGAAAACCATCTCATTGCTGCTAAGGACAGATTTTCTTTTTTCTTTTTTGACACTGCATTATTTTAATTCCAACCAGAAACAGCTTGAAAGCAGAAGCTTCAAGTACCTTTTTTATACATAACGTTGCATTCACATGACCAATCGATAAACAGAAGCAACACATTAGGATTAGGATTTATTTCATTTATATGCCGCCCTTTTCCCCGAAGGGGATTCAGGGCAGCTCACAACTCAGTCAGGGAAAGGAGGTACAAACAGGGGATAAAAAGACAAACAAACAATACACAATTTAAAACACACAACAACCATACCATTCGAGAAGGGGGGCAGAAGCTCTTTAGCCCCAGAATAGCCAGTTTTTAAGGGCTTTGCGGAAGGCCTGGAGGGTAGTGAGGGTTCGAATCTCCATGAGGAGTTCGTTCCAGGGTCAGAGCAGCCACAGAGAAGGCTCTCCTCCGGGTAGTCGCCAGTCGGCATTGGCCGGCGGATGGAATTCGGAGGATTCGAATTCCCCCTAATCTGTGGGATCTGATCGGTCTATTGGAGGTGATTGGCAGCATAATTTTATGTAACACTGACCAATCGATAAACAGAGGCAACACATGACTTTAGGAGCTGTGATGGCGCAATGGTTAGAATGCAGTACTGTAGGTTACTTTTGACTTTTATTTTTATTCACTGAAAAGTTACAAGACTAAATTTTGATGACATTTCAGATGGAGCCTTCATGGCTGGTTGGTTTCCACCTCGGAAAACCAAGTTAGTTTCAAGAAAGAAGTGTTTCTGCAGGGATTGGGAGGGGGGAATGGATGGGGAGGGGGTAGAGAGAATGTTCAGGTAGATGCAATCACAAAAATGGGGAACATGAATCAGAGGACAGCTTTTCTTGTTTGGCACATAGATGCCTGATTAAACATTGTGAGTAAAAACAAGATTAATAATTTAACATTGTTAGAAAATTATGTGAGCGGTTAATGAAAATGGTATGCTATCTGATAAGGAGAAAAAAATCCTTTCTAATTATATTCAAAGGCTGATGTTAAAATGGAAAATAACTTTTTGATTTGATCTACACAATAGAGGATCAAAGCCTCTCTAAACAATGATGATAGTTTATATTGGTTTGAATCATTTAATTCATTCCGTCCTTATATACTTTTAACATGGATTTATTTATTTAGTGTTAGAACCAGACTGATGGAGCTGAGGAGCCGAGGTGGCGCAGTGGTTAGGGTGCAGTACTGCAGGCCACTTCAGCTGACTGTTATCTGCAGTTCGGCTGTTCAAATCTCACTGGCTCAAGGTTGACTCAGCCTTCCATCCTTCCGAGGTGGGTGAAATGAGGACCCAGACTGTGGGGGCGATATGCTGACTTTGTAAACCACTTAGAGAGGGCTGAAAGCCCTATGAAGCGGTATATAAGTCTAACTGCTATTGCTATTGCTATTGATGTAGTGGTTAAGGCTTCAGGCTAGAAAGTGGAAGACTATGAATTCTAATCTAGTCTGAGGCACATAGTAAATTGGCTGACCATGGGCCAGTCATTCTCCCTCAGTCCTAGAAAACAGACAATGGCAAACCACTTCTGAAAACCTTGGTAAGAAAAGTGCAGGAACTTGTCCAGTAGTTGCCAGGAGTAAAAATTGTGTGTGTGTGTTTGTGTGTGTGTGTCAGAGGTGGGTTCCTACCAGTTCGCACCTATTCGGTAAAACCGGTTCGTCAAATCTACCGAACCAGTTAGAAGAGGTTTCACCAGTGGACCCGGAAAGCAGGCCACACCTACAGAAGAGGTTCCAGAATTTTTTGAAACCCACCACTGGTCCTTGGATATGATTATTCTACACTATCATGCTCCTATTTAGAAAACTCAGTGCCTCTGTGAAAGGTAAGGATGACTGCTGCGTTTGTGGTGCAATCAGAACATTGCGTGTGTTGAAGTTGTTTTAACGCAAACCAAAGATGCCTTTTAAAAAACAAGTTTACATCCTATTCTTATGCATGCCAGTGCTGTGTGGGAGGTAATTTAAGGTGGTTCTGACAAGTGTCGTCGGCATCTTCATATCCGGTCACATGGGTGGCAAGCCACTCCCATCTGGTCACATGGGTGGCAAGCCACTCCCATCCAGTCACATGGGCAGCAAGCCACACCCACAAAGGAGGCCACACCCACAGAGTAGGTTCGAACAATTTTTGAAACCCCCACTGGTGTGTGTGTGTATGTGTGTGTGTGTACTTCTATCCCCCTACAATTGAATCAACAAATCTCATCCATGTCTTTTATCATGTTGTCTGATATACTTACTCAATTGTAGGCCCAAAATTTGTTTTAATCTTTTTTCTTTAGCAGTTTATGGAACCAGTGGAACAGTTCTAGGTGCTTCATCACTGGAGGTTTTTAAGAACAGACTGGACAGTCACTTGTCTGAAATGGTATAAGGTGTCCTGCTTGAGCAGCGGGTTGGTCTAGAAGATCTCCAAGGTCCCTTCCAGCTCTATTCTGATTGATTGATGGTAAGATTCAAAGCAGTCAAATCAATGGTAAACAATGGTAACAATAGTCAGACCTCACATAGAAACCTCAGACCAGAACAAATGAAAATAATAAAAGATAAATAAATAATAAAAGCAAGGCAAAAACAGTTCAGTTTTAAAGGATAAAAATATATCTGGAATAAGATAAAGGAAATAAAGAAGTGTGCTCTATAATTTCTGGTTCTTTTTAACCAAGAGAACATGTTTGTTTGTTTTTTCATTCTAAATTAAGGGGCTTTTCTTTAGAATGTGTTATCATAGCAAAGAACTCTGAAGGCTTCAATTGTGAAAACGTTTATGTGAGAATTGAAAAACTGGAAAAGAGGGAAATCAATAAGAGATATGTGGGAAAGTTATTGGGAGACTTAACAAAGAGACACTGCCAAGGGAAGAGTGAGATAAGAGGCAGTATAACCTGCAATTTAACAGTGAGTTGGGAAAGATGCTCAGAAGAGACCTTCCTTAGTTTCTCAGGCTGTAAAGGAGATTTTTTTTTTGGTGGGGGGGGATTCTATCAATGTAGCTTTATAATGAAGTAGAATTTAGCTCAATCATCTGGTTCTGATTCCTATCTGGTTTACCACACGAGGCCATCTGCAATCTTGCGCCTATGAATTACTCAAAGGGAGAAAAAAAAGCATTAATACGTTTCCTTTGCTACTTACTATTGTTTAGAGTCAAATCTAGGCAGAATTTCAAAGTGGCAAAATATTCATCAATTTCAGTGGAGTGAAAGTGCTTGATTATTGGCAAATTAAGACAAGGACAGAGATTAAAAGGTTAAGTACACCTAACCTCTCGGGATACTATTGTGATTGTACAAAATATTGTTGTCCAAAAACATGACTTTAGGCAGCTGTTTTGCCACAGAGCATATTTAGTTCTTTTACTGCAGGATTTATACAGGATTACAATATAAATAAAAATAACTAGGCTGAAGGGAAGAAGCAACTAAAAGGAGTGGAGAGCTGATCAGTAATAGCCAAGATGAAATGTTGGATCCTGGAAAAAAGGAGGAGGAGGAGGAGGAGGAGGAGGAGGAGGAGGAGGAGGAGGAGGAGGAGGAGGAGGAGGGAGGACATTCATGAATTGGAAACATTGGGTTTTAGTCCTACCTTAAATAGTTTCTTTTGAAAAAAGTCAAGCGGGATTCTCACCACCTTTATTCTGGATATTTGACCTGGGGTTGTACTTAAGAGAATGGAAGAATTAAAAAAAATCATTTTGCAAATATGATATGCAATATACAGAGACACTGGCAGACATAACGGAGCAAGTCATTGATCTTAATTATTAATAATGAGGAAAGATTCACATACTGGCTTCCATAATGTTAGTACCAACTAACCTGCATTTTTTTTCCAAACAGTACTTTTGTAAGATGCCCTTTCTATGTAATACAAAGGTGATAAGATTTGAAATGCTCAGAGAGAGGGGGTAGGAGTAGGAGTAGGGATGGGGTGGGGTGGAGGGAGGGAGGGAAGGAGGGAGAGAGAGAGACTGAAAGCTTTGTAAGGATACGTCTCCTCTGCTTCCAAACAAACTAATGAATTTGTGAAATCTGGATGAAGATCTGCCAGGATGGAAATCAATCCTGCAAACCAACTAGAATTTACAATGATCTGTATTTCTGTAGTGTCAGCATGGCAAAACATAATGAGAAACCATTCACACGAAATAACTATCCCATCAGTAGGGATACAGTGTGATAAATTCCACTGTACCCCATCGTATTTCCTACAGACCTTGTTCGTTTGGCTTTCCATATAAGCACTGATAGCAGAAAACAGAATGGCTGAGGGTGGGAGAAGGCAGTGGGTTTTCCAGCTTGAAAAATCAACAAATCTCATCCATGTCTTTTATCATGTTGTCTGATATACTTACTCAATTGTAGGCCCAAAATCTGGATATATTTTTTCTCTCCCTTAAGTTTTGTGCTGATCTTATGCCAAATTTATTTTAGGCTTCCTTACTTGGTTTCTGTTGTTAGATTGTCGCTACTGGTGATGCTTCTGTTGACATGTGATATTACCTAAAATTGTAACCTTTAACAGGAAGAGAGAAAAATATCTAAAGGTGGGATGAATATTTGTCATTTTGACATTATCTGTTCCATTCTAATATCAAAAGTTAAATTGGATCTTTTCTTGCCCTTTATTAAATAACCTGACTGATTAAAATCTGCTCAGTCAAAAAATATTTTAACAAAGGCTTCATGATATTATCAAGAAAGGTCAGGTAATTGAAAATACTACCTTTTTGAACATATTTTATAAATCTATTTTAAATTAATGTAAACTCTCTTCTCACACAAAACATGTTCGGAGAAGGTGAGATAATAAATGTGCAGGACTATTTTTCCTCACCATTTCAGCCTGCTAGATAGAGGTTGTGGTGAGTGTAGCATATGCAGAAGGCAACAGTTGGAGAAAAAGTAATAGAAATAAAGTACAATTGTAATCTTATTCCCACTGGTTCTGAAATTGGACTTTTAATACCATGCCAGTAATCCACAGAAATGGACCCATGGAGTGTAGATAACATCAGTAAGGTAATCAATGCATAGAGTTATTTCCACATACAAACTTTCTCATTTTGGCTTGTTCCTGCTGACAGATGCATGGATGGAAGGATGGAGGGATGGATGATAGATGATGGATGGATAGATGGATAGATGGATGGATGGAGGGATGGATAGATGGATAGATGGATAGATGGATAGATGATAGATGGATAGATGGATAGATGGATAGATGGGTAGATGGATAGATGGATAGATGATAGATGGATAGATGGATAGATGGATAGATGGGTAGATGGATAGATGGATAGATGGGTAGATGGATAGATGGATAGATGGATAGATGGGTAGATGGATAGATGGATAGATGGGTAGATGGATAGATGGGTAGATGGATAGATGGATAGATGGGTAGATGGATAGATGGATAGATGGATGGATGGATGGAAGGATGGATAGATGGATAGATGGATAGATGGATAGATGGATAGATGGATAGATGGATAGATGGATAGATGGATAGATGGATAGATGGATAGATGGATAGATGGATAGATGGATAGATGATAGATGGATAGATGGATAGATGGGTAGATGGGTAGATGGATAGATGGATAGATGGATAGATGGGTAGATGGGTAGATGGATAGATGGATAGATGGATAGATGGGTAGATGGATAGATGGATAGATGGGTAGATGGATAGATGGATAGATGGATGGATGGATGGAAGGATGGATAGATGGATAGATGGATAGATGGATAGATGGATAGATGGATAGATGGATAGATGGATAGATGGATAGATGGATAGATGGATAGATGGATAGATGGATAGATGGATAGATGGATAGATGGATAGATGGATAGATGGATAGATGGATAGATGGATAGATGGATAGATGGATAGATGGATAGATGGGTTATGGATAGATGGATAGATGGATAGATGGATAGATGGATAGATGGATAGATGGATAGATGGGTAATGGATAGATGGATAGATGGATAGATGGATAGATGGATAGATGGATAGATGGATAGATGGATAGATGGATAGATGGATAGATGGATAGATGGATAGATGGATAGATGGATAGATGGATAAGAGAGAGAGAGAGAGACAGAGAAAGTGAATAGATATTCACATCTGGATATGTCTGTGCTTATACGTGGAGAAAGAATTTGTGCATACATCCAGTCAAAGCAGGTAAGTCCTAATCTACCGTCTATTGCCTCAAGATGATTGCCCATTTCTGCTTTAAATAACCTCAGCTTTAACATTCACAATCCTTTGCCTGTTAAGGAAAGAATTCAGCCCTTCACAGCATTTCATTGATTTACTTAGCCTCTGATAGTTAAATATTTTCCATTCCAAGTAAACCAGAAACATATATTCCAACTGTGGCTCCCTCTGCCTCAGTAACACAGAATCTGGTCCTTATACTTTCCTGTCCTTCCTCCTCTCCCTCACTCTACTTCTATCTCTCTCTTTTTTCCTCATTAGCTTTTCACTTATCAAATGAAATTCAAATCCCAAGGGACAAAAGAGCTCAAAAAAATAATTTTCCATAATTCAGGACAATTAAAATAAGACCTTTATTGCATGCTAATCATTGTATACCTAAACTCACAAAGCGTTTAAACACAATGATATATAAGACAAACCCAAATCAGAGAAGACGATGTAAGTCATTTCAAGTCTTCATTTCTTCTAACCTTCTTCCATCGTTCAGGAATCATGAGGCTTATGAGAGGCTTTTCACATTTCATCTGCTAATTACAAGAACTAAAACAAGGAGAGAGACAAAAACAATAAGTTAAACATCTAACTAATGTGTTATTTTTTTCACTTACATTTGACCACTGAGAAAGTTGATAACATAAGTGAAAACTGATATCTGAAAATCGCATATTTTTTTTTGAGAAGGGAAAGAGACATGCAAATAAGGCAATGTGGTTGCTCAAATTGCTTAACAAAAATATTAGAATGTTAAAAAAAAGAGAAATCCATAGTCTCTTCGCTGATAAATGCAAGGTTAAAACATTATATATTAGCATTCCAACCCCCCCCCATCAATTTTAATCTGTCGGAGCTGTAAGACTTACGCTATTTCCTTCAAATAAATGTGCCGAACTTTGTCTTTCCCATGTCATACTTTCATTTTAAGCTTTAAAAATTCAGAAGAAAGCAGAAAAGTTTAGTCAGCCACCCGCATTCACTGTGTTAATTGTTGGGGGAGACAAATTAAATATGCACCGTGTGACAACTTCAATCCATTTTCAGGTCTAAGGAGATTACAGTGCTTAATTTTGAGTTTGAATAACATAAATTGGTTCGAGCTTTCAGGAAAAAAAAATTTCACTGGCGTGATGTCTGCCTTCTTCTCTATGAAGGCAGTTTGATCATTTCCTAATTGTCCAATTGGTTTATTATATTGCTTATAAATCACTTGCCTTCCTTAGACAGATTTCTGGCACTGTTTTCATCAGAAGTAGGATGCATAATAGGATTGTGACAAACACTTTAACTTTGGATTGTCTCTTTCTCAGATTGTGAATTTATTTATTTATTTATTTTCTTTTGCTGTTATGCATTAATTAGCATTTGCTTGCAGGCTTGACATTTGTAAATTCGATGTGCAAGTTGTTTTGAAAGCTTTTTCTGAAAGGGAAAAAAAAATAGCTTCTAGATTGGTGGTGGTGGTGGTGACGATGATTATTTTGGAGAGGAAGAGAAATAAAGAAAAAAAAACGAATGAAAATAAGCTTGAGTTGCCAGTTGGAAAAAGATCTCCTTAAATGGGATCCAACTGTAGGATCAAGACAGTCTCTGATATTCATATGATGGACTGTGAATTGTCTGTTTGTGGATAAAATTGCTATTGTTGATTATTTTGTTATAAGAATATCAATTCACTTGAATGAAAAAGGGCTACCTCTGGCCGCTATTAATTATGTCATCACAACATTACCTTTCCTCCTATGGCAAAGGTAAAACAAGAAGCAGAGGTGGGTTCCTACCAGTTTGCACCAGTTCGGTAGAACTGGTTCGTGAAATCTACCGAGCCGCTTAGAAGAGGTTCCACCAGTGGACCCAGAAAGCAGGCCACACCTACAGGAGAGGTTCCAAAAATTTTGAAACCCACTACCCTCTCTCTCTCTCTCTCTCTCTCTCTCTCTCTTTCTCTTTCTCTCACACAGAGAGAGAGAGAGAGAGAGAGAGAGAGAAAGAAAGGAAGGAAGAAATAAAAAAAGAAAAAAGAAATAAAAAAGTGAGAGAGAGATGAAAGAAAAAAAGGAAAAAGGGACAGAGAGACAAAGGGAAGGAAAGCGAAGCAGCAAAGTTCTAGGGCTAGCAGCAGATGAAGCACAGATGAGGAGGGGTGATCCGAAAAATAGGAATTAGTCTGTTGAAAAGTTCTTCGAAGTGATGGGAGAGTCAGGAAAAACACTCCTTCTGGGCTGAAGACTGAGTTTAATCTGGGAAAGTCAGGAGGAGGAGTGGAGGTGTGGCCTCAAGACTTACCTCAGTCTCCGGGCAAAAGGGCTATGTTAATACCCAGTTGTGACTACTCCCACGCCACCTTCGAGACCTGCAGTTCAGGTAAGACCAACTGACACTTTCTTCACCTTGGCCTTTTTTTTGTGGGGAGGGGAAAAGAGGGAGTCCATAATCCAAAGGAGAACCAGTTTGGGGCAATTGTTAAGGCTTCAGGCTAGAAACCAAGATACCATGGGTTCCAGTTCCATCTTAGGCGCAAAGTCAACTGGATGAACCTTGGGCCAGTAACTCCATCTCAGCCCTAAGAAGCAGGCAATAAGAAACCATGTCTCAAATCTGGCCAAGAAAATTGTAGGAATCGGCCAAGGCAGTTACCAGGAGTCCAATAATGTTTTGAAGGAACTCACACACAAACAGATACCATAATCCAATGTTAAAATGAATTTTTTTAATAATTTTGCAAAAGGAAGGAAAAGGAAAAGAAAGGAAAGGGAAGGGAAGGGAAGGGAAGGGAGGGAGGGAAGGAAGGAAAGAAAGAAAGAAAGAAAGAAAGAAAGAAAGAAAGAAAGAAAGAAAACCACTATATCATTCTTGTACTTCAGTGACATCTTTTGCAATCCCCTCTCTGTCTTGTTGCAAAATCAGAATGGATTTGTTGCTCCAGACTTTTGTCAGTTACATGTGTCAAAAATGAAACGGTGATCTTCTTTTAATAATCCTGTCTTTTTATTCCATCTGATAGGAGAAGTGTCACATACAGTGGGGGGGAAATGGAGGGACAACTGTGAACAGTTGAAAGAATTCTCAAATAAATGTCCAGATAAAATATTTCTGTCAGCACCATTCCCGTATAAACACTTAAACCAGCAGAGCAAAAGGACTTACAGTGCTTTGAGCAGGAGGAGATGTGAAAATGTATCCATCAAGATTGAAATCAAATAACCCGAAACCTGCTTCCAAATACCAAATAGCCACTTTATCGGAATCTTAGCTCAGCTTTCCTTCAGTGCATTAATGGCAGAATGTATGAAAAAAATAAAGGAACCAAAATCCCTACTCTCTGGAGTGTTGAGGATCATATAGATTGTAAAACATATTCTGATATTGTTCATCCTTCTTACTGTATCTTGGAAATGCTGAAGCATGTGCCACAGTAGGATATACAGAAAACTAATTTCATATGCAGTTTGCATTCCTGGTTGCTAATTTTTCATTAATGCTCATTAAACCTTTATTTAAGCACAAATGTGAGAAAATGTCTTGGAAACATATAGATTCCATTATGAGTTTGGATCTAATTAAGCATGTACACACTTTTATAATTTAATTTTAAATTGTATCGGCAAGCCCTTCAGTTGCATACAAGGAATAATAAACAAATGTGTGCTTTCTAATTAAATTTGGGTTGTTATTTGGCTTACCTGGAATTTTAAAAAGTGTGTGTGTGTGTTTGTGTGTGTGTGTATTGTTGTTGTTGTTGTTGTTAAATAGTCTTTTCCAATGTTGTATAACAAGGTCCTATTTATCCAACCTCAATAGTAACAGCTATGGACATACCCCTATCTTTTACAAGGAAAATTGATGAGCCCTTGAACATCTGTGTAAGTCAAGCTGAATGTTGTAGGAGATTTTAGGAGATGAGGGTGAAATCTACCCAAGTTTTAAATATCTGACAAATATAACAAAAAGAAATTAGCAAAGGCTTTCCCGTGTTTCATATTCCAAGTATTTATATTCCACTCTTCTTTTTATCCTTTGGACACTTCCATTTTCTTTTCCTTCCCATGTCACTCTTCTGTGAAAGCAGTACCAGTGCTACTCATATTCTAGCTGGCCAGCTGGTCAACCAACTAACCCAAGCATTGCTTAACAGGCACTCTTCAAAGCAAAGAATGCCGTTGTGACTGACTGTCTGTTTTAATGGATCAGACACATGCCATAAGTGTAAAATTAAATAAGGAGCACACACCATCTGGGTAGCCTTTTTGGCATAATTATTGGAGAGAAATCCTGCATGAGAACTTAGAGTTGATATGTGATGCGTGACATTAAGATAAATTTTTAGGAGCTTATCTGTGACTTTGCTGAAGAATCTAAATGGATTGTACTGTTTCAGAATATATATATTGTGAACTGCCAGTGATGGAATAGCATGCAGTAGGTAGTTTTATGCCAGTAAAAGATGTTTTTAAAGTGATTTGTGTTTGTTTAGCCAATCCAGGGCCAAGAAACAGCAAAGACAGAATTGTAATGATATCCCTGCTATCATTGACATGCACTTCAATTTTTTGCACATGCAATCTACTACTCGCCCTATTGCTACATAGATAGATAGATAAATCTATTCTTTTCTGTAAGCAGAATGAAGTCAAAGACCAGAGAGAGTTGATGATAATATATCCAGGGCCCACATGGGGATTCTCATTGCATAGATAGATAGATAGATAGATAGATAGATAGATAGATAGATAGATAGATAGATAGATAGATAGATAGATAGATAGATAGATATAGATATAGATATAGATATAGATATAGATATAGATATAGATATAGATATAGATATAGATATAGATATAGATATAGATATAGATATAGATATAGATATAGATATAGATATAGATATAGATATAGATATAGATATAGATATAGATATAGATATAGATATAGATAGATAGATGATAGATAGATAGATAGATAGATAGATAGATAGATAGATAGATAGATAGATAGATAGATAGATAGATTTTAGGTTTAGGTTTAGGTTTAGGTTTAGGTTTAGGTTTAATTTATTTGTATGCCGGCCTTTTCCCTGAAGGGACTCAGGGCGGCTCACAACTCAAAAAGGGAGGGGAAATACAAACAGGGTAACAAAAAACATAAAAACCATACATAGTTAAAAGTACAACAAAGATAGATAGATAGATAGATAGATAGATATAGATAAATATATAGATAAATAGATAGATAGATAGATAGATAGATAGATAGAGATAGATAGATAGATAGATAGAGATAGATAGATAGATAGATAGATGGATAGATAGATAAATATAGATAAATAGATAGATAGATATAGATAGATAGAGATAGATAGATAGATAGATAGATAGATAGATAGATAGATAGATATAGAATGATAGATAGATAGAGATAGATAGATAGATAGATAGATAGATAGATAGATAGATAGATAGATAGATAGATAGATATAGATATAGATATAGATATAGATATAGATATAGATATAGATATAGATATAGATATAGATAGATATAGATATAGATATAGATATAGATAGATAGATAGATAGATAGATAGATGATAGATAGATAGATAGATAGATAGATAGATAGATAGATAGATAGATAGATAGATAGATAGATAGATTTTAGGTTTAGGTTTAGGTTTAGGTTTAGGTTTAGGTTTAATTTATTTGTATGCCGGCCTTTTCCCTGAAGGGACTCAGGGCGGCTCACAACTCAAAAAGGGAGGGGAAATACAAACAGGGTAACAAAAAACATAAAAACCATACATAGTTAAAAGTACAACAAAGATAGATAGATAGATAGATAGATAGATAGATAGATAGATATAGATAAATAGATAGATAAATAGATAGATAGATAGATAGATAGATAGATAGATAGATAGATAGATAGATAGATAGAGATAGATAGATAGATAGAGATAGATAGATAGATAGATAGATAGATAGATAGATAGATGGATAGATAGATAAATATAGATAGATAGATAGATATAGATAGATAGAGATAGATAGATAGATAGATAGATAGATAGATAGATATAGAATGATAGATAGATAGAGATAGATAGATAGATAGATAGATAGATAGATAGATAGATAGATAGATAGATAGATAGATAGATAGATAGATAGATAGTTGTCCAACTTCAATAGTAACAAAAGATATGGGCATATCAGTACAAGATGTTTTTTTTGTTGTTGTTTTACGTCTTCTGGATCTCCATATGCCACGCACACATCTTTCTGCTGCCTATATTAGTTACCTGGAAAACAGTTTTAAGGAAAAGGTAGCCAGCTGTCCACTGCTCTGACAAATCTCCTGCTCAAAAAAAAAAACAAAATCCTTCAAGCAAAACTGATTGTTGTTGTATTCAAATGTTTTTTTTTCCCCTCCACTCTAAAAAATCTTGTAGCCTTAATGGTGCATAAAGAGAAAAGCCACACAAGCACAGGCTAATAGGGAGAAAATAGCCTTAGTGTATTGTACTGAATACCTATTCACAATGGTTCACCAGACTTTCTGCAAACACTCTTATTTGTGCTCAGAGAACAGGTCTTTCTATTAAGGTGAACGGAGCATCCAGTGATTCTTCACACAGAAGAGAATATTTGTAGGTCAATGTTAACCTCTGGGGTCCTTGGTGCTCTCTGAGCTTGGTGATTGTTATTTTTTGCAGATGTTTCATTCCATACTAGGCAACATCAGTGTTAGTAGGGAATGGGGTTTGTTCTTATTTTATATATTAATGGCATACTCAGTGTTTATGGGAGTAGTCTTGATGGTTCCTTGATTGGGGTATTGTTTGTTTCTTGATTGTTGGTCTAATATTAATAGCAATAGCAGTTAGACTTATATACCGCTTCAGCCCTCTCTAAGCGGTTTACAGAGTCAGCATATCGCCCCCACAGTCTGGGTCCTCATTTCACCCACCTCGGAAGGATGGAAGGCTGAGTCAATCCTGAGCCGGTGAGATTAGAACCGCCGAACTGCAGATAACAGTCAGCTGAAGTGGCCTGCAGTGCTGCACCCTAACCACTGCGCCACCTCGGCTCCATTAATCTTGGTGTTGATTTTTGCTTATCTGAGCATTGATTATTGATGAGGAGGTGTTTCCCCCCCTTTTTGATTCTTTCTTTGGAATGACATGTAGATCATTCTGCATACTGTATGCAGCAATCAGTATCCAGATGGACCAATCAAACAAGTTAAACAACAGTCCAATTAAGGAATCGCCAAGACCACTCCTACCAACATCCACCATGCAAGCCACTAGTATATAAAATGAGAGGAACCCCACTCCCTGCTAGCACAGATGATGTTACCTATTTTGGTAATGAAACGTCTATAAGAAAGCAACCGAGCTCAGGGAGCATCTAGGATTCTGTGACCCTTCACATAACTACAACCCCCATCAACCGGATCATTATTAGCAATTTTTGGATAATGTAGTCCAGAGTACTCCAAGAATCTTTTTTTGGTTCACCGACAAAAGGGCGACTGACAAAAGCGCGCCCGACTAAACCGCGGTGACAAAACCGCGAGTTCTAAACCGCGCCGACGAATGAGCGATGAAGCACGCCGACAACAGCGCGCCGACAGAAGCGCGCTGTAAACCTACCCCTAAACCTACCCCTAAACCTACCCCTAAATCTACCCCTAAACCTAACCCTAAACCTAACCCTAAACCTAACCCTAAACCTACCCCTAAACCTAACCCTGAACCTAACCCTTATCTTAACTTAAATCGTGCTTGTGTCGGCGCACTGTTGTCAGCGCGCTGTTGTGGGCTTGCTGATGACATCATGGTTTTGGCGACGCGGTTTAGTTGGCGCACTTTAGTCGAGCGCACATTTGTAGGGTCACACTTTTTTTTGCCTTAGATAGCCACATTCTATTAGGTGACAAATTGCTTAAACTTACATTCCAATAATGGAATATACAGTCTATGGAAGAAAATTCTCGAAGACTTGAAGCTATCCATTCTCCATCTCATTTCCCCTCTCTCTCCACTCACTCTCTCTCTCACACACACACACACACAAATACAAATATAAATGCAAATGCAAACACACAAACATTTTTTTGTCTTTTGGCTAGGAGATTTTCAAGGGGAAAAAAACAGGTAGTTCCTTCCAAGATGTCTGCTTTCTTTTCTTTCCAAAGAAATTTGCAGTTAGTCCCAAGGCAACATGACTGAAATACTTCTTGAGGCCAAATTGATCTCCTTAACTAAAATCCAACAGCCTCTAAAATGTCAAGGAATTTTTTTTCCAAATCTTCAATCAAGATATCTCTGACTTAACCTCATATGTATCGGAATATGTTTGGGGTAAGATGTGAAGTACAGGCTCACAATTTGTTATGATGACTTTGATGGAGATACTGTGCAATATCCATTACAAGAACACATGTTTCACAAGACCACAACAGACAGATAATATTAAGAAGCAGCTGAGATATTCACTTCTCTGATTCACTGGAGTTTTAGAGGAAGGGAGATACAGCACAATCAGACTTTCAAGATTTGTTATAATCAATCTCAATGAAAGTAATTTTAGCTTTCCTGCAGAGTTGATTTCTTGGACTGGTTTACAAAGCGAGGCTGACATCATTCAGAAAAATTGTTTGCAGTTGTACAATCTCCTTCCTTCCTTCCTTCCTTCCTTCCTTCCTTCCTTCCTTCCTTCCTTCCTTCCTTCCTTTCCTCCCTCCCTCCCTCCCCCCCTCTCTTTCTTTTTTCATTGGAAGTCATATCAATTTTAAATTCTATTAGATAGTTTGATTTGTGACCCACGTTTACAAATAATTCAAGGCAGTGAACGTATTCAACAGAACTCCCTCCTCCTATTTGTTTGCATTAGCTTAATCGTATCTTACTAAACATATACTTTTAGCTTTAGTTTCCTTTAAAGTCAATAATTTCATCATGTCTGTAATATTAACAAGTTTATCCACTTGGATTTCTGAGTAGATGCTCAGACTTTCTAATATATTGTGTAATTCTATCCATTGTAATGCTTTAGTTGCACTTTAGTAAATATTTTCCAGTCTTCAGAATCATTATACATATCCTTGTTGTACTTAATTCGTATTTGCTTTTGGTATTAAAAATTCAAATTCATCATGTTTATTTTCTATACTCTGAGAATTAGCTGAGAACATTTTGAGTCAATTGATTCCAATGTTTTATTTAGTGATTTAATAGACTCCATTACAACAATGTTCCTGTTTCCTTCCACAGTTAACTAGTCTTTACTTCGAGGTTTAATTTCCAAGACTTAATTACATTCATTAGTCTTGGGCCAAATAGATTTTTAAAAATCAATCCTTGTCTTATACCACTGTTTTTTGGACAGCTTGCTTTCCAATGTCTAAGTGAATCAGGATTTGTATGTTCACTACAATTACTAAATATTTCAAAATATCTCAAAGCTGAGACATTTAGCAGAATAGCCTCACTTCCCTAAACCAAACTTTTCATGCAACTTTTAAAAAATCCTGTTTTTGTCTACTTTTAGAAATATTAACAAAGTAAGAAATTTAATATATAATTCACTGAATCTGTTACATTTGCAGATGTCATTATTTTGTTTGTTTCTACATTTTACACTACTTATTCTTGTGTTGATGCAAATGATATATGCCTTTAGCAAAATGTCAAGTTATTCTCTTAACCGGCCCTAATTAGAACTGATGCCGTTTCGTAAAAATTTAGTTACTCATCCATTTAAAGAATATACAAAGAAAATTAAGTACATATTAACACATCTGCTAACGACAGCTAGAATAGCATTTGCCCAATGCTGGAAACAAAATAATAGCCCCTCGGACGAATTAGTGATAAAAAAACCCCTTTGGATTGTGCAGAGATGGACAAATTAACACTGAAATTAAAAGATAAAGAAGAGTCGGAATATTATGAAATTTGGAACAATTGGTGCAAATGGCTGCAAAACAAGAATAAAATTAATTAAGCCAAGAAACAATATATATAAATATATATAGAACTGTGTATAAAGGTGTGTAAATATAGAAGTAAAATATTATATACATGTACAGGTATGATGACATAACAATGTTGATGTAATGACTGTAAGGTGTTGTAGAAGGGAAAAATAATAAAAAAAATCTGCTAATAAAGAATATTAGTTCCATGTTTGTACTTTTTGTCTTAAAGACTCTCCTGATCGAGAAGGGGGTTGACCAAATGATTTCCAACTGTTATTCTATGTTATGTTATTAAATATTTAGGTTTGTATATACAAAAGATATAATCCAGTTAGTAGCATATAATATAAGCAAAACGTGGAGAGAGTTTTCTTCAAATATTAAGATATGAGAGTCACTAAACTTCACTCTTTAAGGAAAGGTGAATGCTCTCAAATGAATTTCACTGCCAGATTTCTATCCAGGGTGCGGAGTCCTTCGGGATTGGGCGGCCTATAAATTATATTAATAAATAAATATTAATTATATTAATAAATTTGAAGTGCCTTTATACATTCTAGAACAGCAGCCACCAAATGGTGGACTATGGATTGCAGGTGATCCGTGAGAAAAATCATTTGCATTTTTTATATTTATCTTTTTTTTTAAAAAAAAATCCATATTAGTGGTCAGCAGGGTTTAAAATTATGAATTTAGTGGTTTCTGTGGTCCGAAAGGTTGGTGATCCCTGTTCTAGAAAGATTCCCTGGTGCCATATGCCAACAGTAAATCATTTAATAAAACATATCTTTTAAGTTATGCAAATTTCAGCCACACCCATTTGTATAACCAAAGTTTTTAGCCTCCTCGATAACCATGTTTAAAGGACGTGTTCAGTTTCTGAGACACCAAGTCATGGCCAAACTATGTATTGTAGCCCAATGGCTACCATTTTTCCATTCCCCAGCAGTTAAAGAAAGAAAGAAAACCCTAAAATATCCATTTACTAAGCCACTATAAAAAGACTCTCATTGTGGATGTGGATTGTATTTATCCACGGTGTCATAAACCAATTCAGTTATTCAATTTAAATAATGTATAGATTGATATAGTGCGTTAGTCTGTTGTACCTTGTTGCCTTTTAAAGAGCCGAGGTGGTGCAGTGGTTAGAGTGCAGTACTGCAGGCCACTTCAGCTGACTGCTAACTGCAGTTTGGCGGTTCAAATCTCACTGGCTCAAAGGTTGACTCAGCCTTCCATCCTTCCGAGGTGGGTAAAATGAGGACCCAGACTGTGGGGGCAATATGCTGACTCTGTAAACCACTTAGAGAGGGCTAAAAGCTCTATGAAGGGGTATATAAGTCGAACTGCTATTGCTATTGCTATTGCTATTGCTAAGTTTTATTTATTTATCTATCTATCTATCTATCTATCTATCTATCTATCTATTTATTTATTTATTTATTAGAGTTATATACCGCTTCATAGGGCTTCTAGCCCTCTCTAAGTGGTTTACAATTTTTTTTTTTAGCAAATTGAGTCAGCAACTTGCCCCACACAGTTTTTCCTAATTTCATGGTCATTACTATATGAACTATGATCTTCATTTGCCAATTGATCCAATAGAATAGGGAGCAGCAACCCTGAGCCATTTTAGAACAGAACCAACATATTGTAAACCCATTAAAAATAATCCAATAATTACTATGATTGATGGTAACAAAAGCTACTAAGACATCACTCTTCCTATAGTCGTCTTGTTCCACTCTTGATAGGGTCATTCTTCAGGGTAGGTAAGGTTATAGTAGGCCTGACCCTTGCTAAAAATGATTCCTGCACATGTCTATATAATCTTTTCAACAACACATATAAAATTAAACTGTGTTATATATAGGCTAAACCAGAGGATTACTTTTGACTGACAAGTAGCAAGGTTGATAATCTCTATTAAACACTATAAGCCAGTGGTTCCCAAAGTTGGCAACTTTAAGACTTGTGGACTTCAACTCCCAGAATTCAGAGCTCCAGAGCTGGCTGGAGAATTCTGGGAGTTGAAGTCCACAAGTCTTAAAGTTGCCAAGTTTGGGAATCACTGCTATAAGCCTTCATCTTACAGTACATGTTCTTTGGAAGCTTGCTGAAATGAAATGAAATAATATAAAGAATACTTTGTACTCTTATAAATCTACTCTCAGGAACCAAGCTGTTTATTTTTTTTATTACCATCAGGTGCCTTTATGTATATAATAATAATGCAATAATATTAATGCATCCCCAGTTGAAATAACCTTATAAGGCACTTCAGTGCATCCTAGCCAAAAAACAAAAACAACTTCAGAAGAATTCAATCAGTTCCTGGGAGAACTTTGTGATGTGAGGAAATAATTGAGTGCTTGACATCTAGTTTTATAGGTCAGAGCTTGAAAAGGCAATATCTCAGCAATAAACTGAGATAAAATTGTGGGATTTTAGTTTAGGAGGCTGACTTGCATTCTGAAGACTAGAGTGAATTTGCGACCTGGCTTCCCCATCATATTTAATTTCAGTACAATACAACAGCACTGAAAACCTAGATATCTAAGAGAGGGATTTTAATGAACGGTGTAGCAAATACCTAGAATCCAATTCAAAGAATGAATAGTTTATATACTTTTAGCTGCACAACAGCAGTTCACGAATAGCAACAGGTTTACGAGCAGTTATAAAGGGATCATGCACAGTGGGGAAAAAATAGGATATTGGGCAATTAATTCAGTTTTGCAGAATACAGAAACAGGTTTCATATCCACTTGCTGAGTATTTAAATAGGAAGCCCTTTGATTAGCATATTACACTGGATGGAAGTGTAACAGCTGGATTTTTATTTTTATTTTTGGGGAACAGGGAACAGGATCAGCATAATCTTTAATAAGGCTGCAAAGAGGTGGTTCTGTCTTTTTTCGCTTACCAATATTTCTTTCTTAAACAAACTCGAGATTATTTATGCACAATACAAAAAGGCATAAAGGTTTATATTTGCTTACTTTATATGATTTATGCGTTGTGTGCATATATTTTCTCAAGTCTGTACTTTTTCCCCATTGGGAAAATGCAATTTTATGCACATTGCTTTTTACCATGCATATTAATGTGAATATTTTCCCCCTAATGCATTTATTTTTCTGTTTTCTTTGACCTCTAAATCATGTCAAAATGTCTTAGAAGTGGAGATTTTGACATTTGCATTTGGGCTCACCAACTTACTCAAGAGTTCCAAAATTAATATTTTTGTAAAATGGTCCTGTAGCAGTAAATTATTCATGGATTCCTAAGTAGTTTAGTTCAGTTTGGTTTCTATGTGTTTTATTTAATATTATGCCAGATCTTTACCGCCTACATTCTTAAAACAAACAAAAAAGGCAATCTTTACCACCTGTTAAAAGATGATGCGTTTTTAGTCACTTTAAGGCAAGATTGTCAAACTCCCGGCCCACGTGTAGGAAGTATCGGGCACTGCCCATGCCCACACCCAATTTAGCAAAGGGGAAAAAGGTCCCAATATGTCATGTGATGCCGCTGTGACGATGTGAGTTTGACACTCCTGCTTTAAGGAGTTAAGCACTTCCCTGAACTAAATCTGTTGGACTTCAGATGATGATAAAATGACTTGGTCATTCTTAAGCAGAAACAAAATAGGTGAAGTTGATATCATTAATGGTAAATTTAAATGCCATCTACTTTAATGGGTCTACTCTATATCTGACTAAACATAGACCCACCTGTAATTTTTAATCAATTATTTTTTCATTATCTTTAGTATTCCTTCATTAGATTTAGATTTTTTTTAGATTTTATTTATTATTTATAGGCCGCCCTTTTCCCTGAGGGGACTCAGGGCGGCTTACAATTCATGGGAGGGGGTGTGCAAGACAAAACATAAGACAACATTAATGCCAACATTAATGGCATTTTCTACAACACACTACCATTCAAAAAGGTCTCAGGGGATTGTTGTGGCCCAGCAGGAGCTGTTGGAGCTGCCACAAGACTCCGACAGTGAGGGGCCGTATGAGTCGGCTCTGGAGGATGTGGAGGACCCTGGACAGGGTTCCGACTCTGAGGAGAGGCTGGTTGGCCACCAGGAGGCGCCTGAGCACAATCATTCCTTTTATAGTCTTGAGAGGAGCCTAATTACCACCAGCTGAGTGCAATTATCTCCTGTAACTGTGCAACTGTTCCTTCCTCCTATTAGCTCTTGTTTTAGTTGCCGGGCATCCAGGAACAACTCCCTTGTCTCCTCCCCACTGCTCCAATGCATGATGTCCGGATCACACTCCCTTGTCTCCTCCCCACTGGTTCAAGGTTCAGGCGCCTCCTCTGAGCCCTGCTCAGAGTCAGAACCCTGTCTAGGGTCCTCCACATCCTCCAGAGCCAACTCATAGGGCAGCTCCAACAGCTCCTGCTGGGCCACAACACCTTTACCTCTTTTCTGCAGAATTTTCAACATTATTTTGATGGCAAATGGTACTAAGGCTACTATCCCATTGGAATAAGAGTCATCGAGGGCTGTAGGCTACAGTTGTTCCAGGAAAAACCAAAGGAATCAAAACCAATAGAAGAATTGTCAATAGTGTGAGATACATGGATGACACTACCTGCCAGAAGATGACAGAACAACAATAAGAATATATCAACTGGAAAACTGGAAAAAATTCAGGTAAACCATGAGATGATAGAAGTAGATGATAATTACAGCTTTTTAGATTCCTGAACTGTAAACATTTTATAAATGTGTTCCAACATCCTAAAGCCATTAACAAACTTATAAATAACCATTGATTTGGAAATGCTGAAGAAAAGAATTTAGAATTGAAACGCTAGAGCACTCTTGCATAAAAGTCCTGAATATTTTCTTTGTACTTGGCAGTCAACTATTGTATTAGTATTCCTTTCTGCAATATAAACTCTAAATTACATGAGTCAAGTCTGACAATTTCTACCTAAACCAGCCAAGAACTAGTTTAAATGCTGAGAATTTGGAAATGGGTGACTTATTTTGGAAGCTTTGTGAGAAGAGGGAGCAATTAAAATAATAATAATTAAAAGCAAAAATAAAATAAAGAGAAAAAGAACTTCATGAACAGTTAAAAGGTGATAAAATATGGCTGTTCTTTGCATAATAATGTCAAAATCTGAACTCCAGAAAGTGTGCAGATGAGTCGCAACAAAATTTGACTTAATTAAATTGATATTGACTTAGAACAAAATAAAATCCAGTTCATATGATTATTTTCTCCTGTATTTAATAAGTTCCCCACTTTTTGACATGAAAAACTATATCTGATGGCAACTTTAGGAAGTAAGGTACATGACAGATAGATGTAAATACAGATGCATGCAAATGCACTTACATAAATATATTTTGATAGATTTTTGTCATGTGTTTTTTTAGCAAACTTAAGCATATTTAAATGATTTTAAATTTGGAAAGGTTTGCTTTCAAGTTAATATTTTGTACAACCCCCCCATCCTACCCCCACACATACATAAACACATTCTGATCTGTTTTACCCTGAGATCTAATTCAGCATTCCATACTTTCTAGAACAGTGTTTCTCAACCTTGGCAACTTTAAGTCTTGTGGACTTCAACTCCCAGAATCCCCCAGCCAGCACAGCTGGCTGGGGGATTTTGGGAGTTGAAGTCCACAGGACTTAAAGTCGCCAAGGTTGAGAAACACTGTTCTAGAATATTTAAGCAAAAGAAAATTAAAGATACATTTGAGCTGACCTTGACTCCCAGTGATTACATGGACATAATCTGAAGTTTTCTTGGTAATTATAAAGGAATTACAAACTAAATTCCCACTTTATCCCAATTACAAACCAGAACTCCCCTGGAATCACTTGTAATACAGAACAGAAAACCATCAATTAAGAATGGGTAATTCTCTTTCAAATTTATGCTATTTAAGCAACTTAGTACCATTTTCTTCTCTATATTTTATAAAATACCACATGTAGGGTATTTTTTTTCCAGAATGCATAATGTGTTATATACTACCCAAGTATATAACTACAGAAATATTGCTTTCAAATATTTAAATTAACAATAATAAAAGGACACCTGTAATTATATAGCTGCCAGGCTGACTAACCCCTAATTATGAACGTTTTTAGAAGTATACATTCTGTGATGAATGATGTTAACATTTCTGACTCAAATTAATATACCACCATTTCCTCATTCCTGCCACTTTCATTGGAGATGTGGGGTCTAAATTTGCAGTCACAAATTTATTTGTGAATGAGCTCTGAGATATCTGCATTATTTGGGGTATAATTCAACTTAGTAGCATTATGTAGGTTCATTTTATATAAAATGAAGATGTGAGCAGATTAACAGAACAAAGAACCAAGATATCCCTAGTTTGAATCTTGTCCATATTACAGTATAAAACCCATGTGTGATCACAGCAAAGCATCATTTTTCTTCATTAATTTCTCCCCTTTATAAATGTCCTCTGAGAAACTTTTGTCCCTTCCCATAAACTTCTTCTACCACCTCTCCACATAAAATTGGGATTGATGGAGGAATTCGTAAAATCACTTACAAGAGAGGGAGAATGCTTCAAATACTTGGTTACCAAGTTTCCATGCCTGTCGGAGGCAAAATTGAAGAAGGTGTGTTCGTTGGACCAGACATTAGAAGGCTTATAGTTGATCAAGAGTTTGTCAATACCATGACGGATCCTCAAAAAGAAGGGTGGATTGCATTTAAAGAAGTCGTACAGAAATTTTTAGGCAATAACAAAGATCCTCACTACAAAAAGATTGCCGGAAGAATGCCGAAAGCATTTCAAGCTTTAGGTTGCCTGATGAGTTTGAAAGTGCATTTCCTCCAGTCCCACCTTCACTACTTTCCTGAAAATTTGGGAGCTGTGAGTGAGGAACAAGGTGAACTATTCCACCAAGACGTTAAAGAGATGGAAAGGAGATACCAGGGAAAATGTAGTATTACAATGATGGCAGACTACTGTTGGATGCTTCAGAGAGACATTCCAGATGCTACTCACAAGGGTAAATGCACCAAGAGGAGCCTTACAAGGAAGAAGAATCAAGTTTAGTGTGTGTAGGTGAGCTCATTTCAGTTCAAAAAAAGGATTTTCATGAAAATATTGTAATAAAACTTTAATTTTATAAGTCTATTTCCATTTATTTTGAGATATTGCCTTATTTAACATAGTTACCTAAATTGTCAGGAAACGTGATGTCCTATGACAAAATGGAGGTCATTTTCAGATTCAGTGCACCAAAAAACATAAAGATTATGTGGAATAACCAAAACAGCTCTCGAAAAATTTTTTTTGCAGACCAACAACAAGATTGAAGGATCCAATCTAATCACCCAGACCAGAGGTTTTGTCTTCTGAGGTTTCAAACTCCAGGGAACTTCTGTCTAGCCAATACCAGAATTGTCAGATTAATTTTAATGGCACTATCAGTTTTTTTCCAAATTATCCCAGAACCTGAAAATTCACAGAGGGTATCATACAAAGAGAATACTATAATAGAACAAATTACTGGACAAGCGATTTATCAGGTGGTGTGATCAAGGCATTATGTTTCCTGTTAGCTTCAGTTCATCTCTAGCTCCGTCACTTTCGTGTGTTTTTCTCTGATCTCAAAGACAGATGAGAGGTGCTTAATTCAATTACATTGACAAACTGATTTACTCTTACCACTTCACTCTTAACATGAAGTAAAACATATTCAGAAAGAAAATTACCCATCAGCGTGGGAGACAGGTTATCCATTGAATTTGACAGTAGATTTGAGAGGCAACTTAAACATTTTTGTTACATTCCAACTTTAAAAAAAATAAAGCAGTATTCGGTTAAAATGGCACTTGGGCATTATGATAATTCCAGCTCAATTCCAGCTCCAATCAGAAGACCCCCATGTCAATTACTAGCTGGGGTGTTTCTGTAGAATCAAGGTTTAATTCTCAGTGTGCACCTATGTCTTACATTTTAGAAGTATGTAAAATCTTCACTTGAATGTCTAGCACTTAACTCAAACGTGCTCTGCATAGTTTCTACCAATTTTCATTTTATACGATAAAATAATTTTTGCTTTCAAAATCCATCCCAACAAGATACTTTCCATTCCATTTTTTAATTCTGAGTATTGCAGAAGTATGTAAAATCTTCACTTGAATGTCTAGCCCTTAACTCAAATATGCTCTGCATAGTTTCCACCAATTTTCATTTTATCCGATGAAATAATTTTTGCTTTCAAAATCCATCCCAACAAGATACTTTCCATTCCATTTTGAATTCTGAGTATTGCAGTTAAATATAGCGACTGTGGGAGGGGTCTTCATGCTCAATTTTTCATTTACAGAATAATTTTCTCCACTGTTTTGCGATATTTTGTTTTCTCATATTACTGTGTATCCCAGCTTTTGCAGAATAGAAATTGTGGGCATCCAGGAAGACTACTATGTGATAGAAAAAAGTTTAACAAAAAAAAGCCACCGTTCTATTATTTCCTACAATGAACGAAATTCCAATCATAACTGGAAAAAACGAAATTAAGGTCCAAATGGACTGAGAACTCACTTTCCCAGAGTATGAAATATCAGTGTAACAAATAAGATAAGGACTCATGGTGGAGATGTCTGTTATGTCAACAGTCAAGGAACTCTCGCCTTCAGGGTCATAAACTGCAATGCAAAGAATCCTTGGAAGCACCAGAGGGAAAGGAAGAATTTATCATCTTCATACATATGCAATAAAGATTTTTACCAATTTGCATCATGTTGAAGATATGAAAGAGTTGGGATGAGTCTAGCACACAGTCAAAACTGTAAAATTGGCTACTGGCAGCTGACTCCTGATCTAGGAAGACTGGCAGGTAGTTTAGCTTTGTATTTTTGCTGCTGTTTCCCTGCATGGGGAAAAGAGATATTGTATTTGTTAGGTAAGCTCCCCTTTGGGAGAGCGAGTACGCTCAGCGAAGCGTTGTGAGAGTTGTTTTGGAGAACACACAAACTAGCATGCAGAGACACTGCAGTTCAAACAGGCGTTTACTTTCGTGGAAATAGAAGTATCAGAGTCCATCAAACAGTCCAAATCATACACGGATAAGACAGTCAGTCATCAACGTCTTTCAGTTAAGGCATAATCCAAATAACGTAGTCCAGTATCATATAATCAGTTCTGTACACAAAGTTTGCTAACAGTTGCAAAACTTACAATAGCTCACGGCACTCAGATCAGCCCAGCATCTAACGAACACAGAGAGAACTAAAAATGTAAATCCTACAATGTAGGGAATGCAGCAATGGTGGGATTCAATTAATTTAACAACCAGTTCTCTGCCCTAATGACCAGCTGGGTAGGTGGGGCTCGGTGGTCATGTGACTGGGTGGGCATGGCCAAATCAATGTCACTCAGGTCAATGGGCTCTTCGCCTTAGCTGTTACAATGTAATAAGGGTTAACCGGAGAGGCAGTTTCTGTAAGGAGGGCAATAAAGATTAGGCTAGAAACAACACCAGAATGTTTCCTTCCTGCCTTCCTTACAGGATTAGCCCTGGAAAGCGGAAAAAAAACAAAAAAGATTTCTTCCAACAACCAGTTCTCTGGACCTCTTAAAAAGTTAAGAACCGGTTCTCCCGAATAGGTGCGAACTGGCTGAATCCCACCACTCCACAAAGCCACACCCACAGAACAGGTAATAAAAATGTTTGAATCCAACCACTGATCTGGGCACTTGGCAATTATCTCACAGTTCCAACAGTTTCAGCATCCTGCAGTCACATGAACAACATTTACTATCTTCCTGGCTAGCTTTCCACCTGTAAGGTCAACGGGGAAGCCATCAGGGAAGATTGAAAATCATTGCTGCCACTTTTGCTCCCAAGTAACCCTGATTTTGTACACTGCAGTGCACAAATCCTTCCCCAGCCCAGATGCACACCCACTACATTCTGTAGCACTCAGAGAGCACTCCAGTTTGTTTGAAACCATCCTGGACTTATCCAACTTCTGCATCAATTATGCTTGTTTTCAAAAAAAATATGTAACAACAGCTTGGGGACTGTGTGGATTGTCATTCCTAGGCAATGCAGTCACATGACATTGCACTTTATGACTAAATTGCTAAGTTATGAAAATTATGATGCCACTTACTATTGTTAAGTGAGGAGTACCTGTGAATTGCTTGTCTTAGGACTTTCCTTGACGATAACCAGAAACTACATCTGGAAAACTGTGGCTATCCATATGAGTATTGCCACATAAAATTGCTGATAACATTGTTCACATTACATTTGGTTTTTTTACTCCAATTCATTGATCATTGTCCATAATTATTGCTCATGACTGTAAATCTTCAGAAAGAAAATTGTGTCAATCAATCTGGTTGAATAGGAAAGGTCCACTCCATGAAAGGAAGGGCCACAGAGATGGGCTTTTTGGTGGCGGCTCCCTTACCTTAGAACTTCTTGCCCACTGAGGTGACAACAGATTCCATTCTTATGGATTTCCAAACATTGGTGAAGAAGACCTGGCTTTTCCAGTAGTCCTTTGGAAATTAAAAAGCCCAAGTAGAATCAGCACCAGAACAACACCAGGTATTGATGTTAATCTTGCATTAGATTGCCAATAAGCAGTCACTTGATCTTTATAATTTACATACTAGTTTGTGTGTGGATACTTTGTAGAAATCATTCCCATTTATTAATAACAAAAAAGTTTTCTTTACCATGAGAACTTCCTTGACAGGTCCTAAACTGTTGACAGAAAGGGCCTACTTCCTCTTAGTCCACACTTCCCAGATAGTTTATTAGACTCTAACAGGCTGTCCAAACCAATAGAAATAATTAGCTTAAGTCAGATGAAAGTGGACAGATGGGAGTAAAAACCACTTTCCTCTTTGTTGTACTTAATGATAACAGCTTCCATTTAGCTTCCATTACTTGAAATCTGCATTTGCTGCAACAGCCAGATATCGATCTGTTTATTCACATTCTGCTCATTTGTAAGAAACATGAATTCAATCAGCCTCGAGAGATGTAAAAGAAAGTGGCCTGAAGTACAAATAGATGTTATCATTTCAGGAAGGGGAAAAAAAATTAAATTTAAATGATGAGTAGGTCATGCATAATTTGTTTTGTAATAAAAGTAAGTAAATTAATTTTTTCAGATATGGGAGAGAGATCAATTTTATCATAATATTATATTAATTAAGAATGTTATTTATCATTTTCCCTTCTCATTTTTTCATTTTTTCTTTTTGCAAACAACTTTTTGTAGTTGCAGCAGAGGTGGGTTCCTACCAGTTCGCACCTATTTGGTAGAACTGGTTCATCAAATCTACCAAACCGGTTAGAAGAGGTTCCACCAGTGGACCCGGAAAGCAGGCCACACCTACAGAAGAGCTTCCAAATTTTTTTGAAACCCATCACTGCCACACACACACACACACACACACACACACAGAGAGAGAGAGGAAGGAAGGAAGGAAGGAAGAAAGAAAGAAAGAAAGAAAGAAAGAAAGAAAGAAAGAAAGAAAAAGAGTGAGAGAGAGATGAAAGAAAAAAAGAAGAAAGGGACAGAGAGACAAAAGGAAGGAGAGAGAGAGAGAGAGAGAGAAAGAAAGAAAGGAAGAAAGAAAGAAAGAAAGAAAGAAAGAAAGAAAGAAAGAAAGAAAGAAAGAAAACACATGGCCGGCAAGCCGCTCCCACCAGGTCACATGGCTGGAAAGCCACTCCCACAAATGAGGCCACACCCACAGAGTAGGTTCCAAAATTTTTTGAAACCCACCACTGAGTTGCAGATATGTTTTCCTTGCTGTTTGAAACTCATTTTTCCCAAGCTGAACAGCAGTTTATTGTGGATCCAGCAGTAAAAGTAAATAATAAATAAATACATACATGGATGTATGCATACATCAAATGATCTTCCCCTATCCCATCTTACATATAAACACATTCTTAAAGCTTTGCCATTTAGTCCTGATCAGAAAAAAAAATTAATTAATGGATACCAGAGATAACAACATACATGTAGTCCTCAACTTATGATGACAATTGAGCCCAAATTTTATGTTGCTAAGTGAAACATTTGTTAAGTAAGTTTTGCCCCAATTTGCAATCTTTCTTGCCACAGTTGTTAAGTCAATTGTTGATGTTGTTAAATTAGTAACATTGTTATTAA
>NC_045551.1:3353693-3403693 GCF_009769535.1 Thamnophis elegans
TCCCTAAGTTAGTTAGGAAGATACTCAACACATTTAAAAATTAAGACTCGCAGCAGTTCTATACACAAAAAATGACATCACAAACATAATTCCTACTGTGCAATTGATACAATCAAATAAAGCTGAAATATACAAAATGATCTCAGAATCATTATATTTTAAAAGGTTCTTTTTCCTCACTGCAAACCTATCAGTTTTGCACTATAATTATTTTCCCTAATTAAATATAATTTGATTAAATCATTTCTTTGTCCCATGCTGCTGTAAAAACTGCAGGTGACATAATTAACTGAAAAAGGCATTTGGCTACTCATTACTTTTATATTTTTTAAATGTGCATCTTTCCTTTTAATATATCTTTTGCTTTATGCATCTTTTCCTCTCCTAGTGGAGAAGTTGACTTGCACCCAAAAGATTCAGTTGCAAACTAAATTGCTGGATTCATTTATTCAAAAAATAACGTGCAGATATTGTGCACATTTTAGTCATTACACAAATCAGTCATAGTGTGACTGATTTAGGGGTTCCCATTGACCAAAGAATCAAAATAACCAAAGCAGTTATTGAGTTAATCTGGAGCAGCTAGAACTCCAGAATAATCTAAGTCTCCCCCCCCCCCACCCTAAAATAGAGTTCCTGTTTCAAACAGCTTTGCATAGAGGCTTTCATAAGAGATGTGCCACTTCTCAAATGGCCATTCATCATTTGTTTGTATATCTCTTGAGTCAGAAGAAAAATGCTATGCTGAACACCCATCTCATCTTGTTCTTCCTTTCTCTCCTTGAATGCCTGTATTCTCCCTTCTGAGATTTCTTTCCACAATATTCCCTAGCTGCTTGGATTCATTGTCAATCAAATCATTTGCATCTGGGTCACACTTGTGTAGGTTTTCGTCACATCATTATTCTTTCAGATCAATAATCTATGGGGGTAGCTCTCCAATCAATTGCCTCTCCATCTCTCAGGCTCTTTCCCTGACAAAGCACAGACCATTCCTAGTCAGGGCAGGCCATTCAAACCTAATATTATACATGATTAATCCACGTACGTATGCATTTTTGCAAAAGTATTACTCTTATTCTTACCTATCCATTATTTTGCTCAATAGCAATAGCTATTTTAAAAACCAGCCAGCTAACAAATGAATTGTGTTTAGATCAGGAGCATATAGGCCTACTGACCAGGGGTGGGTTCCTGCCAGTTCTAAGCTCTTCTATAGAAGAGGTTCCACAAATCTACAGTGCCATTTAGAACCAATTCCAGCTCCCTCCCCCTGCCCATCCGCATATCATCAAGATGAAGAGTGAGAGGAGGAATTCTGGGAGTTGAAGTCCACAAGTCTTAAAGCTGTCAAGTTTGAACACCCCTAGGTTTTTTTTTTTTCTAAAGGCTTGGGGGTGCAAGGGTCTTGTAACTTGACAGCTTTAAGACTTGCGTGTTTCAAATGCCAGCGTTTCTGAGCCAACATTTTGGTTGCTAAGCAATAGCGTTGTTAAGTGAGTTTCACCACATTTTACAAGTTGGCCATGCCCATCCAGTCACATGGCTGGCAAACCACTCCCACCCAGTCACATGGCCAGCAAGCTACTCTCACAAAGCTGGCCACACCTACAGAAAAGGTTCTAAAAAGTTTGAACCCCACCACTGCTACTGACGCTCTCAAGTAACATCTATTATACCTCATATTTGAATATGCTGGTTGGTGCTACTCAGGATTGTTTTCATAAATATTAAAAAGGCCACTGCTAGTCCTTGATTGGAGGGATTTTTGTTGTTTTTGTTGTTGTTGTTTTGTTCCTTCACATCAATCCTGGCAATTGTCTCATGCTTGCAGTTTTCTTCAAACTAGTTTGTCATTGCCTTCTTCCTAATGCTGAGATAGAGTGGTTGGTCCAAGGCCACCTAATTGGATTTGTGCCTAAATCAGGACTCGAGCTTATGACCTCCCAGTTTTTAATCTGGTGCCTTAACCACTAAAGTAGACAAGCTCTCCAATGAAACATTTCCCCAAAATCAAGAGAACTGCAAATCATTGGTATTTTATCCAACTTTCAAGATAAACCACTGAATGCTACTTTGGATTTCCTCAACATGTATGCAGAAGTGCCATGCTGCTTTCAATTGCATTTGCTAACCTGAAATACAACTGAAAGGCCTCAGATCTGTGACAGTTTTATGGGACTCATTATGACACTGTAGAGATACCCTTGATGATACTAATGTTGACTTAAATAACCAAGTACTACAGCAATTATGGTCAGCAGTAATTGTGCTTAGATGACTCAGAGCAATAATATATCAGAGGAAATAAGGGAATGACACCACTTAGTCACATTCATAGAATCGATAGAACTTCATTATCATCAGCCATTGCATCACTAATGGGGCTCATTTCTGGAACGTCAGAGTAAATATTATGTAAGAATCAATTATCACAGTGCCATCAAAGGAAAAGGTGGATTGTAAATCTCATTTATCCATCTACGGATTGCTAACTTTTAATTTGTAGACTCTTCAGCCTGAAGCAATATGACAACACAGTGAAAGGAAGAGGTATATTGTGACCACTGGTGATCATGCTGGACTTCTTTCAATATTTTAACCATTAAATATGAAGTTGGACAAGTGAGTAGATATGTTCAATGGCCAATATTTCAGGACTCCTCCACATTCCATTTTATACTAAATAAACTACTTTGATTCTTTTTTTTTAAAGGACAGTAAATATATATCGTATGTAAATAAAAACTCTTACGCAACTCTTTCAATAACCACCTTTTTTTTTGCTTGCACACAAAAGTTGGGCTGTTTTAATGAATAGCAGAAAGGTCTGTCCATATTTCAAAGATGTCAATGGGAGGAGAGAGTGGTCAAAAAAAAAAAATCAAGCCTGTGATTGTGCAATCAACCCCCATCACTTTGATATGCTTTACTGATGCAAGTGAAGGTTGAAGCACTTACTTGGAATCATCTTCAAAGTCTGCGCAGCCCTAACGTGTAGGATCTTTTGTCAGAATAAATAGCATTGGCTAAACATCTGAAAAGGGCAACCAATTTCAGAAAGTTAAGAACTTAGTAAAGTTGGGTTAGTTTAGGTTTTTTTTGGGGGGGGGAGTGGGGGGGAAGCCTGACATAATCAGAGAATATTAGGATGAACTTAATTAGAACATACATAAGAAGATCAACACCAACTATATTAGCTTTATCCACTAGTTGCTAGGCAACATGAAAAGTTGACTCCTAATTACCTCTGCTTTCTGGCTATAGTTCCATGACTTTAATGAGAAATTGAACCTTAGCTGACTTTTTGGTACAGTTCCTTGCCATCATTATTTCAACAGCAACAAAAAACGTCTCTCAACATTTTTGCAACATCATACTTTCAAAAAGCATATAACTTTGCTCTCAACAAAACTAAATGGAAGGGAGGGAGGGAGGGAAAGAGGGAAAGAAAGAAAGAAAGAAAGAAAGAAAGAAAGGGGGAAGGAGGGAAGGAAGGATGGAAGGAAAGAAAGAAGGAAGGAAGGAAGGAAGGAAGGAAGGAAGGAAGGAAGGAAGGAAGGAAGGAAGGAAGGAAGGAAGGACAGACAGACAGACAGACAGACAGACAGACAGACAGACAGACTGGGGGGAGCGAGGAAGGAAGGAAGGTTCAATAAACAGAGTCTATCCATGAATTGTAGAGTTAACACATTAGAATTATGTAGATGTCTTCTCTATGGAAAAGAACAGACAGGTGCCTTCTAAGTGTCTAAAAGGCATCTTCCAGCTGCCACAGAAAGATGCAAATTTAATCCTGTTTGGCTATTGATGCTCCAGTAGCAGAGAGGTAAGTAGAACGCTTTTGGATTGTAATGGACCTGAATTGGAGACCTAGTTGAAAAAGGGATTAATCAAAGCCCTGTTGGGAAAGTCTCTAATCTCTCATTAGTCATATCTGGATTCAACATGCCAAAAACAAATCTTTCTGCAAAACAAAAATGCATGCAAAAGTTAAGGAAGAGGGCAGATCATTTGCAAGATATGCCAAGTCATGTAAATATGAAAGTCAGGCAATGATTACACACACACACACACACACACACACACACACACACACACACACACACATTGTGAGTTTCTGTTGGTCAGTTGGTCATTTTGTGACTGTGTATCAGCCTCCCCCATGCCCCAGGATCTGAGGGAACCCTACCTTCCTGAAGGTTATGAAGACCCAGCTCTTCACCAAAGCATTGGGTTAGGATGGAAGCTCCGTTCTGAGGATCCTTAATCTTTGTCAGCCATATGTCCATAAAAAAATAAAATAATACATAAAATAAAATAATTCACAAGTATAAAAACCCATTCTCATTTTATGCATTTACAAAATACATAAAGAGAATTATGATTGTAGGATCCCAATCAAGCCCAGTAGATATTTTGTCCATGGGCAATACTGGAGTCTATCATTTCTTCATTTATCAAATTTCTAAGGTCCATCTAAGAGTTGAGGTGGCGCAGTGGTTAGAGTGCAGTACTGCAGCCACTTCAGCTAACCGTTAGCTGCAGTTTGGCGGTTCAAATCTCACCGGCTCAAGGTTGATTCAGCCTTCCATCCTTCCGAGGTGGGTAAAATGAGGACCCAGATTGTTGTTGGGGGCGATATGCTGACTCTGTAAACCGCTTAGAGAGGGCTGAAAGCCCTATGAAGCGGTATATAAGTCTAACTGCTATTGCTATTGCTCTCTCTTTCAGCAAGAGAGAGTCAATGGCAAATCACTTCAGAAAATCCTTCTCTAAGAACCTCAGGAATTCATCCCAGCAATCCCCAAATTAATGAATATTAATTTGAAGACAAAAACAAATGCACACAAACTTTGTTAAGTTTTATATTTCTGAGCTTCGGTAAGGAAGACCCAAGATTCCATTTTCCAGTTGAAGGTTGCATTCCTATATAAAGACCTATGAACTCTCCAGTCAGACAAAGAAAGGTATTTCATTTTGAATTGTGTCTACTTGGAAGAAGGATTTTTAAACGATCTCCTAGGTCAGTTTATGAAAATCCTAAAATCCCTGAATGCAGAACTGGGTCTAGTTATTCCTGCCACCTACTCTGGGAAGGTCCAGTTTTTGACTCTGTACCACAAGACGAATAATTTTTGTGTGTGTGTTTATGCCTTCAAATGACAGCTTCTGAAATGACATATATCCATCCATGCCTTCGCTCCACATGCAATCTACCCTTCATAATGTCACTTCGTTCTCAAGGAGCCTCTCTTTAATATTTATTTTAAATATTTTGCAAATACACTTTTATTACCCAGGACACTTTATTAACATAATTTTCTGTCATTCGTGAATGACAAAACTTTTGTGCCAATGACGATGTGACAGTTCTGAAGGATATTCTTGTTCATGTGCTGCATATCAACATTAATGTAAGAAAATTAGTTTTCCAAGGGCAAGTTTTTGTTCTGGAATGAAAGCAGCTATTAGAAAGAGGGAAGGGGGAAAAGAGTCCTCTAGTGTTTTAGGTGTGATGTGCAGAATTTCCATTATCCAAAGGTCCATTACACATATCTCCAAGGTTACATGCTCTCAGAGGTATGGTGCTAAACATCCATAAGGTTTCCATTATCCTGACAGAAACAATTATAATGGGCATGCAAGAATAACTTCCCCCTGAGCAGCAAAGCGACTATCAGACAAATCTTGGGTTAAAAACTGTAAAAAAAAAAAAAAAGTTGAATCTAATATTACCATTAAAATTCATTAATGCATAATAATCAGTTGCTGCTCATAATAACCATAAAAAGAAAAAGAAAAATAATACTAGGAATAATGAAACACATTTTTATAGGAAGACATTTTGGGAGTATAGACAAATAACTGTATGCTACGCTACCTTTGGTGCAGTATTTATTGAGATTTCAATAAATCATCATCATCACCACCACCACCACCACCACCACCACCACCATCATCATCATCATCATCATCATCATCATCATCATCATCTGCTCAGACATTCATTCATCATCAAGTCACAGGTTCACTTTCAGTTTTTTAAAGTTGAATACAGTGTACAAAATCGTATAACTGTCCAGATTTCACATGCTCCCTTAATCCCTCGGTGTTCTGACCCCCTCCTCCATCCAGTAACGAATGCCGAGACAAGCTTAACCGGAATGTACTTTAATAGCAAGACAACAAAACCTCGGTGGCTGAAAGCCAAGCAGAACAAACAGATAAGGACCTTGGCAGCAATTCAGACAAACTCAGGCAGCAATAAACACAGATAAGGCTTGGCAGCAATCCAGCCTGCCAAGCTCACAGTAATGTCCTCCAACATTCAATCCTGCGTTGACTTCTGCAAAGAGGGACATGTGCACCAGTAGCTTTTTAAAGTCTGGAGAGGAGCCTAATGACCACCAGCTGAGTACAATCACCTCCTGTAATTGCGTAATTGTTCCTGATGCCTAGTAGCACTTCGATGGCGTGCATCCAGGAACAACTCACTACTGGCCTCCGGCTCACTCTCCTCCCCACTGATCCAAGGCTCATGTGCCTCCTGGTGGGCAACCAGCCTCTCTGCGCCCTGCATGGAGTCGGAACCCTGTCCAGGGTCCTCCACCTCCTCCAGAGCCGACTCAGAGGGTCCTTCGCTGTTGGAGTCTGGTGGCAGCTCCAACAGCTCCTGCTGGGCCACAACACCTCAGTATTTTATTTTAGAGGAAGGTTTGTCTGGAGAGATTTGGCAAATGGTTAATTTACCTTTGTCTTTCTTTATCTTTTTATTTATCTTCTAATTTATAATGCCTTGGTAAGATCACACTTAGAATACAATTTGGTCACCACAATATTAAAAAAAGATGCAGGGACCAGAGATGGGTTGCTCCCGGCATTACTACTGGTTCGGTTGGGCAAACATTTTGCATACATCTTTAATGCACATAGGAATAAGGGTTTTATCAAACATCTTGTAGCAAATATCAGCTACAAGACAGACAGACAGACAGACAGACAGACACACACACACACACACACACACATGAATGCAGATACTAGGGAAACTTTCCTGTAGAAATACATTATATTAACAGAAATAACATATAGAAAATATATTTACAAAGTGCATGTCATTATGTATAATGTACCCAAAACTGACAATGCAAAAGCATACTCTTCTTTCTTTCTTTTTACTGTAGTTTCAATTTTCACACCAAAAGAACACTGGGAGTTTTAATTAGAGATTTAATTAGAGATATAAAAAAGGTGTTTAATATAAAGTTCATTTTAATTTTAATAATCCATGACAAAAATGTGCTATTTTAACTAACATTATTTTTACATCTTTAATTCTCAGGATTCTTCCATTTCTAATTCTTTCTTTCTTCTTTCGTAATGCCCAAAATATGACTAAATTAACCAACGTTGTGTCCTTACAATTAGCAAGGACTGTAATTTTGTCTACTCTTTTTCAGATTTATTAAAAAAAAAGTGTACTATGAAAATCTTCACTGACCAAAACTATACTGATGTTTGTAGTTTATCTAACAAAACCAAGTTTCTATTATCTTCCACCCGCAATTTTGGATTATTTTTCAGTATTTTGTTTTATGCTTACCCTGAAAGAGAATTGAATGATGGGTATGTAAATATGTATATCAAAATAAAAGGTATAAGGTAAATTGCAGATAAATTCCATGGCTTATATATGAAGAGTGTGTTAACATTCACAGCTAAATCAATGGATCTTAAACGGACACACTGTATTTCTATTTAAATCCCCCTAGCAATGTAGTTACAGATGCAAGGCTGACTTTTCTGAGTCGAGGTGGCGCAGTGGTTAGAGTGCAGTACTGCAGGCCACTTCAGCTGACTGTTATCTGCAGTTCAGCGGTTCTAATCTCACCGGCTCAAGGTTGACTCAGCCTTCCATCCTTCCGAGGTGGGTGAAATGAGGACCCGGATTGTTGTTGGGGGCAATATGCTGACTCTGTAAACCGCTTAGAGAGGGCTGAAAGCCCTATGAAGCGGTATATAAGTCTAACTGCTATTGCTATTGCTATTTTCACTGAATGAATTCCTTGGTAAGTATAACTTGTGTAGCAACTAAAATAGTAAACAAATAAACAAACAAAGCAAGAAAGTGAATATGTAGAACCAGTTAGACAGAGCATAAGACAGTTCCCTGGCTTAAACATTTTGTTTATCATGGAAGGGATGTAGAGAAGAATCCAGAATTATTCTCAACACAAGTTCCCGAGAATACATTTACTTACTTAGTTTTGATGTTTTTTTCATAGACCATACAATTCTGCAAAGAACAGAATGCTAGACAGACTAAGGAATTAACCAAGGATAACAGAGGTATAACTAGTCATAGCTTTTTTTCATACTTATTTGATTTCTCAGTTGTTGAAGCTTTCCTCAAAAAAGCAGTCCTATGGATTACTCTCTGTTTGAATTAGCAATAGCAATAGCAGTTAGACTTATATACCGCTTCATAGGGCTTTCAGCCCTCTCTAAGCGGTTCACAGAGTCAGCATATTGCCCCCAACAACAATCCGGGTCCTCATTTTACCCACCTCGGAAGGATGGAAGGCTGAGTCAACCTTGAGCCGGTGAGATTTGAACAGCCGAACTGCAGAACTGCAGTCAGCTGAAGTAGCCTGCAGTGCTGCATTTAACCACTGCACCATCTTGGCTTGGAATTTAGTGATTGAGAACCAATTCTTTCTGGTCTCTCCCTTCTCCCAATTCTACCCATTCGTACAGAACCCGAACACTCTGGGTTCCCATAGAAAAAAAGAATTATTATGCAACTGTTTCAAATTTCTAGCATTAGATCCTCTCTCTTTCCATCATGAACTTAATGTCTTTTCATGTTTTATGGCGCTTGCTTCTTTCGAAATGAGACAAGAAGTCCTCGGCTGAACTTTGATCTAAAGGTGATGTTCGTTATGGAAAGACAATACATATAACAGGACATGAGGAAAGATAAGAACAACTGCAAAATGGCAATTGGGTTTTAAAGATTGGATTCAGATAAAAGCTGTCAATTACATGGTACATTCTCCATCACTATTTTGCCTTGTGGCGCTTATATCTCTGGCTAGACATTTATTTCTAATTTTTCCCCAGACATCTCAGGAGGTGATTGCTGTCACCGGAATCACATCTCTTTCTTCGGATGCTGCACCTAAAGAATGAAATACAATCAAGGTAAGCAATTCTTTAATAAAAAGGAGAGATGTGTAACAACAATACATTGAACCAAACATATTGCTAGTCAGAACTCCTTTGGCTGTGCTGCATTTAGTGCTGATGCCTGGGAATACTAGAAGAGGTAGGGATAAGTCGAATCTCTTGAAATTAATTCAAAACCATTTCTTCATTTATCATCTTCTGTTGTGGCCCAGCAGGAGCCGTTGGAGCTGCCACCAGACTCCGACAGTGAGGCGCCCTATGAGTCGGCCCTGGAGGATGTGGAGGACCCTAGACAGGGTTCCGACTCTGAGCATGGCGCAGAGAGGCTGATCGGCCACTAGGAGGCACCTGAGCCTTGGACCAGTGGGGAGGAGACAAGGGAGAGTGAGCCGGAGGCCAGTAGTGAGTTGTTCCTGGACGCACGGCATCAAAGAGCTAATAGGCGTCAGGAACAGTTGTGCAAGTACAGGAGGTAATTGCACTCAGCTGGTGGTCACTGTTGGAAACCAACAGTGAGTTGTTCGATGATGCACGCTGTCGAAGAACTACTCAGCATCAAGAACAACTACATAATTACAGGAGATAATTACGCTCAGCTGGTGGTCATTAGGCTCCTCTCCAGACTATAAAAGAGACTGCTTGTGCCACGCCCTTCTTGCAGAAGTCAACGCTTGGACTAAAGAGAAACTAACTTGGCAGGCTGGATTGCTGCCAGAGTTTGTTTGAATTGCTGCCAAGGTTTGTCGGCCTTGCTGCCAAGGTCCTTATCTCTTTGTTTACTTGGCTTTCAGCCACCGAGATTCTGGTCTTGTTATTAAAGGGCATTCTCATTAAGTGTGTCTTGGCTTTCGTTACTGGATGGAGGAGGGGGTCAGAACAATCTTCTATCATCAGGCTCAGGTGCTATTTGAAGCAAGTGTGAAATAACGATTGAGACCTTGTATACTTCACAATGGAAGAGGTAAACCAAGGATTTAGGACAAACAAGACTGTTTAGATTTAGATTAGATTTAGATTTTAATAAGACTTATAGGCCGCCCTTCTCCCTGAGGGGACTCAGGGCGGCTTACAATCACAAAGGGAAGGGTGTGCAATAACAAGACAAACAATAAGTGACCAATAATAAAATAGTAAACCACAACATACATTCAACAGTCGACATTCGGGCGGGTAAATTGAAAACCTATCCCCAGGCCTGCTGGGAGAGCCAGGTCTTGAGGGCTGTGCGGAAGGACTGTTCTGTTAAGACCCTGCATTAAGAACTCGAGAAAGTTTAGGAACTTAAAAAAAAAACACCTTGTCCATCCTTAGATTTCGAGTTCCATTCTTCCATCAATTTTATCATCTTCTTATATTAAAAGTGGATACCTTGGAGAACTATCAGAAAATCCTGAAACTATTTTCTGATAGTTCTCCAAGGTATCCACTTTTATTATAAGAAGATGATAAAGTTGATGGAAGAATGGAGGCAATTCTCTTTTATCTGTAGGTGCTCCTAATTGGCTGACCTTTTTCCACAGTCCTGTTAATTCATTTGCCCTTACCTTGAAGGAGCTACTAACCTCACAATGATTTCTACACATGCCAAGAGGCATATTATGCACAGGTCCACATTCCGTATTACTGTACAAAAATTGAAATGGCTCAACATGCCCAAATTATTCGCATTTCTGAGTATAAAGGGTATGATGCATGCATTTTATTCTGGTTAAGAAATACAGTCCAGGAGCTTTGCGCATATCAAATCTAGAAATGGTTCATTCATCTATTTTGAAAATGAAAAAGGAGTAAAATTAAGAACAACTCCTGAACAGTGGTTTTCAGCCTGAACAACAATGGGGGGGGGGGGGAGATTTCTTCAGAAACTTGATTTTTTGCCGGAATGAATAGATTCACAATTTTTGGAATTATATCTCCTCATATGACATTTTTGTTAAATTCTGTACTTCAGTCTTTGATAGTTTGAACGCGTTGTAATATATTTAACGTTTTTTTGGAAGTATAAGTTTAAATGTGTTAACGACCAGCTTCATCCATTTTGATTTTCAGTGTACATCTTGGCTTGAATCTTTTCCAAGACTAATTTATTTATTTTTAATATCTTATTATATATATATATATATTTGCAATAAACAACATAACTTTCTTTCAGTTAGTGTCTCATATAGCATTTGATTCCCTTAAGAAGTAAAATGCTACAGGGAGCATGACAACTGTGTAAGAGCCGAGGTGGCGCAGTGGTTAGGGTGCAGTACTGCAGGCCACTTCAGCTGACTGTTATCGGCAGTTCGGCGGTTCTAATCTCACCGGCTCAAGGTTGACTCAGCCTTCCATCCTTCCGAGGTGGGTGAAATGAGGACCCAGACTGTGGGGGTGATATGCTGACTCTGTAAACTGCTTAGAGAGGGCTGAAAGCCCTATGAAGCGGTATATAACTGTTATTGCTATTGCTATTGCTATATTCATGAATACTACAAAGGAACCTTTCTCAAGTCTAGATCATCCTTGAACAAGGGTCTTATTTAATCTGTAGTGAAACGTAATCCATGTTTTACATTGCAGTATCCTGGCAAGCTCACAAACGCCATCAGTCACCTAATGGAAATAATTAAATATTTCCAAACTAAGCAGCTTGTTTTCTGCAGATAGGAGATTCTCGACATGAAATTGTTAAAGACTCAACATTTAAATCGAGCCAGAGATGGATGCTACACTTATTTCATGCCAAATGCAGTTAGAAACAGAACCACATCATCTGTTACTTCTCCTGACCTCAGTTTTCCAGTGCTTGGAATCATGAATTCAAAATGCATCTGGGATGGAGGCAGTTATTTAAGTCAAAGGGATGGTATTTACATGCAATAACAGAGCCAGAAGAGGATTCACTTGTTTTGGCAGATCTGGAAGTAGCAAATATGTGCTGTTTGCTTAAATCATGGGTAAAAAGAAAAAAAAGTGTCCATGTTTTTGTTTTATTACAGTTCCCATAGTCATTGGCCACTGGCCATTTTGATGGTTGTTTATAGCATTAATTAGATATGCTTCTCTGAATGAAATACACAATTAAAATGGAAAGATCTGGCTAGAAGGGGATGTCTTATTTTGTTACAGATTAATTACCAACAACATATTTGCTTTGAATTTCTGAAGGTTCCTGCTCAATCTCCCTGTACTTCACAGGGAGCCGAGGTGGCGCAGTGGTTAAATGCAGCACTGCAGGCTACTTCAGCTGACTGCAGTTCTGCAGTTCGGCTGTTCAAATCTCACCGGCTCAGGGTTGACTCAGCCTTCCATCCTTCCGAGGTGGGTGAAATGAGGACCCAGACTGTGGGGGCGATATGCTGACTCTGTAAACCGCTTAGAGAGGGCTGAAAACCCTATGAAGCGGTATATAAGTCTAACTGCTATTGCTATTGCTACTTGCATGAATGGGAGCTCTACTGAAAAGCTCCCAATTTGTATATTTGCTTCTCTCCTGATCAACATCACATTGATATCTGTAGACCCACAAGCTAACTTCTGTCTGATTTTGGCTGGAATAGGTATCGGTGACCACCCACTTTCTCATTTCCAGAATTTTGGTTTGCCCATTCCTTTTATCATGGAATCAGCTTGTATATTGGCTGAGAATGATAATAATCAGGAAATCTGTTTAAGCGTTCTGATTAGGAAAAGCCATCATCTCTAAAACATAAATTATACCTCATTCCCAGTGTACCTTAGATCAAATACAATCCATATTTGTTTATATCAGTGGTGGGTTTCAAAAATTGTTCGAACCTACTATGTGGGTGTGGCCTCCTTTGTGGGAGTGGCTTGCCACCCATGTGACCGGATGGGAGTGGCTTGCCGCCCATGTGACCGGATATGAAGATGCCGACGACACTTGTCAGAACCACCTTAAATTACCTCACACACAGCACTGGCATGCATAAGAATACGATGCAAACTTGTTTTTTAAAAGGCATCTTTGGTTTGCGTTAAAACAACTTCAACACACGCAACGTTCTGATTGCGCCACAAACGCAGTAGTCATCCTTACCTTTCACAGAGGCACTGAGTTTTATCAATATGAGAACCGGTTCTAAATGGCACTGTAGATTTGTGGAACCTCTTCTATAGAAGAGGTTAGAACTGGCAGGAACTGATGCTCTCCCTGGAACTGTCTGAATTGTCCAGCACTCTTTTGCAACTTTGAGCAATGCCAAGGTTCAAAGTTTTGGGGGCTTTTGCTACATTTTAATATGCATACAAAAGATAATACAATACTAAGATGGCTTACTCACAACTTCCAACAGTTGACCTTCTGCCAAAGATATTTTAACTAAGGCATCATCGCTAGCAGACACCACCAGGGGATGATCTAATGACCAATCTTGTCAATAATTTGAGAAGAATATTCTAAGGGGATACATTATGCAGCTGCTCATCACCTCAATCTACCACCTCAATTCCCAGTCCTGAAAGTGTCAGACTAGAGAACTGTATTCCAAATAGGATAAAGGCCTCAAAGGTGAGAGTGATTTATAATACAATGATGCAATTCACAAAGCTTGCTAAATAACTTAAGTGCAAAAGAAAAAGAAAAACAGAACAGAACAAGAACATAATGTTATCTTATATTAGTGTTGAGATCATTTATGGGAAGACAAAGTCGGCCTAATTTTAAAGACAATATACTGTACATTAAAAAAAACACCTATATTTCCTGATTCAATATAGCCGTACAAAAAAGAGATCAACATTTCCAAGATATTTTATCAGGTAAGGGGTTATCAAATGAGTCCATGAATCCTTATAGATGGTATAATATAAAAGGATATGAGGTGTGGTTTCAATGGCTGTTTGTCCCGAGCTGTTATGCAGTGGAGAAATGTTGATTTTTTTTTTAGAAATCAACAAATAAATAAATGTCCATTTGGAAGTATTGTATTTGAAAACCATAAAGGGGTAAATTATTTTATAGATAAGGCAGGACTAATTCTGTAAAACTTATATAGGAAATAAACCTTTCCACGGCCTTTAGCCATATCCCTTTTTTATTTTTTGCAGAGCAATTCCTTAAGGGATCTGGGAGTTCAAAATAAGACTTTGAAGCCTGCATTTAATATAAAACTTGTTGGCTGTCTACCTCTGTTATAAACTAACTGAGACATTTGGGATGGGTTAATGAATCAAGATATATTACTTCTAGATGAATTCTTCCATTATTCATAGCATTCATTAATAGATGCTATGAATACATTTTTAATGCATTAATCTGCATTTAAAAAGCTGCATGAAACTTCACATTTAAATATATACTTAAATACTTACTTCTAAACCGATTTTCTCTCGCAAGCTAGGAATTTTTAATATATTTTGAAAAGTGTCAGGAAATTCAGGAAGTGAAAAAAAAATTAAAAAGGGAGGTGCTGTCAGTTCTAAGCCATTTGGGTATAACAATTAAGACATTCTTGCTAATGTATAACAGTATCATACATGGGTTGGGCCAAGTTGCAATTGTCTTGCAGTATTTGGAGTCTGGAGAGAAATTTATATTCCTTGTGATGGTTATATTCACACAACATGTGTATTCTCATCCGGTATTACATGTTCATGTATTAGCTGTGATCTGTGTTTGAAATGGGTGCTGAAAGGGTGTTTAAAGTTTATGAAAATAGCACCCTTGAAAGGCAATCAATTTGATTTTAAGGGGAAATAATTGGCCAATGGAGTTCCATTTGATCTTATATAAATAAAGGCTCAATTTATCCCAAATCAAGCTTGACTCCTGGTGAACTAAGACCCATCACCATGAATTTTTTATTGGCCACAGTGTAGAAGTGTTTGCCATAGCCTTCCTCCAGGTCCCCCCTCCTTTTTAAAATTCCCAATCTAGGTTGGAATTTCCCAACGATCTCCTATCCCCAAGTGTTCTGACCCCAATCCTCCGTCCAGGAATGAAAGCCAAAAGCAAACGTAAGTAAGAATACTTTTAATCAGTCCAGACTCTCGTTGGCTGCAAGCCCAAAATAAACAAAGAGATAAGCTCTCTGGCAGCAAGTACTACAATCCTAGGCAATTTAAACAGGCTCTCATAGCAAACCACTTCTCCAAGTTGGTTTCTCTGAATCATGAACATTGACTCCTGCAAACAGGGCGTGGCACAAACAATCTCTTTTATAATCAGGAGAGGATCTTAATCAGCATCAGCTAAGCGCAATCATCTCCTATCGTTACGCAGTTGTTCTTGCCGCCGAGTAGCCCTTCGACGGCGTGCATCCCGAAACAACTCACAAGTGTTTTCCTGAACACTCCCTCTGATCCAAGGCTCCGCCACCACCTGGTGGCCAATCAGTCTCTTCTCGCCCTGCTCGAAGTCGGCACCCTGTCCAGGGTCCTCCACCTCCTCCAGGGCTGACTCATAAGACCCCTCACTGTCGGAGTCTGGTGGCAGCTCCAACGGCTCCTGCTGGGCCACAAAACCCAAGTATTAACTAGTCAAAGCCAAGCACTATTGATTTTTCAGTAACAGTCAAGGCCAGCTACAAAACCACTTGCTGGAGGCAAGAAACTCATTTGCAATGGGAACAGCACTAGGAAAACCATCATGGCCAACTGTAAAAAACAAATACCACTTAATAAGTGTGGGGTGACTGAAGCCTAGTGGGGAGAGACCAGTTCTTAATTTTTCCGCCCTCTCACTCCATTTACAACAGAAGTTAATGCGGGGTGAGGATTTAAATGGCAATAATCTTTTGTGCTAATTCCAGGAGACATCAAGGAACAAAATTGGGGAGCAGCGTTCCAAGTTGCCTTGTTTCAATTCTTTATGCACTCCTGATAACTAGGACTGAGATAGCCGAATAACAGGACTCAATCTACAATCCTTCATAGCTAAGCAAAACTAAAATATGATAGCTAATGAGTTATTGAGTCAAAGTCTCAATGAAGGGGTAGCACAGTCTGAACTACAGGTAAAAGGAACGAACAGTTTTAATGTTAATGGATGAAGTCACTGGGGTCATTAGGTATTTAGCTTCCAGATTCATATTCTTTCTCAATTAAATGTTTATTTGCTCTCATTAAACTTCAGGATTGGCGAGTCAATCTTGGAAATAGGAGGAATGGAGGGAAAATTAATTGCATTGTAGGCAATACAAAGTGGCCTATTTTGTGCTTCTAAAAGAAGATGTGTTCGGAGCATGGTTATGTATGCCTTAGTCTCCTTGCTCCGCTGAATTTTGCATGTGGTCCTCTGACACATTATTTTTCTTCCATTCATTCATGTCTGTTTCACAGAGACTATCTGGATATGTTCCTGCAGTTTTTCTGGCAAGGTTCTTCAGAAGTGGTTATCCCTTGCCTCTTTCCTAAGTCTGAGAAGAGGTGATTGGCCAATGTCATCTGTTGTGGCCCAGCAGGTGCCGTTGGAGCTGCCACCAGACTCCGACAGCGAGGGGCCCTCTGAGTCGGCTCTGGAGGATGTGGAGGACTCTGGATGGGTTCCAACTCCGAGCAGGGTGCAGAGAGGCTGGTTGGCCACCAGGAGGCACCTGAGCCTTGGACCAGTGGGGAGGAGACAAGGGAGAGTGAGCCGGAAGCCAGTAGTGAGTTGTTCCTGGATGCACACCATCAAAGAGCTACTAGGCACCAGGAACAATTACGCAATTACAGGAGGTGATTGTACTCAGCTGGTGGTCATTAAGCTCCTCTCCAGACTATAAAAAGCTACTGGTGCACATGCCCCTCTTTGCAGAAGTCAACGCAGGATTGAATGTCAGAGGACATTACTGTGAGCTTGGCAGGCTGGATTGCTGCCAAGCCTTATCTGTGTTTATTGCTGCCTGAGTTTGTCTGAGTTGCTACCAAGGTCCTTATCTGTTTGTTCTGCTTGGCTTTCAGCCACCGAGGTTTTGTTGTCTTGCTATTAAAGTACATTCCAGTTAAGCTTGTCTCGGCATTCGTTACTGGACTGAGGAGGGGGTCAGAACAGGCTTATTGTCCCCTAATTTTCTAGGCTGAATGCCTTAACCTCTACACCAGACTAGCTAAAGTTCTCTGAGAACATGAATTACATATATATTTGGTCCTATTGTATAGTCACATGGCCATCCCAAGCATCTTTTTAAAAAAGTCCATGCTTCAAATCAATGAATATGGATACATTTTAGAAACTAAATATTCTAAGCCTGTCTATAGCTGATGAGATAAATTTTAGTAATGATCTTTCCCTCTCTCAGCATTCATACTACATACGTACTAGCACTGCCACTAGAAAATGATAGCGTAAAGTTAATCTGTATAATCTTGAGAAAGAAAATTGTGGTTTTTACCTAATAGGACAGGAGGCCACAAGAAAATCCCAACACTCTAGTCCAGTTCGATAGTCAGAGAATTATCGGAGAAGGCAAAAACAGCTGGTTTCTTTGATCAGTCCTTGTGCTCAAAAGTTGAACTTGACTTAAGGTACATATAGTTTTCCTTAATCCCAGCATTAAAATGTATAATGTCATTTCTGCTCTTCATTTCTGATTCAGTATGAATATTAACCCATGCAACACTAAGTGATTCAGAGGCAATTTTGAATTGCAATTATATGGGGAAAAAATATTGGTGCTTTATTTATTCATTTATTAGCATTTTTCCAAGTTGCACTGAGATTGGATTTAGCAGGCAAGGATGCTTTTTGTTAACTTTATTCTGTTTTTAATAGACAGAACCAGGCTGCCTAATTTTCCCTGTTGTAACATAAATATGGAAATGCGGAAGTTGTTGCCATAATGAACATCATAGCATATCCCACAACAGGTCACCATCAACATCTCTTCAATGTCCTGAAACATGGATGCAATTAATCATTTCTTCATTCTCAAGATGGAGGTGAAAAACTAAAGAGAGGACTCAGAAGACATAATTTATAGTATGAAGATTAGTTGTGCCATCATTTTCTCTCTTTTTTTTTTGTAAGTGTAGATAATCTCTTCCCCCACCCCCTTGCTCTGGAAGATCAACAATCAATTTATAGCTTATGATATGCAAGCTGGTATTCTTTCCTAACTATCAATTACGCCAATTACTCTACAAAGATAAACCATAAATACTGCATGCATGCCAACTCTTCAGAGTCTCCATATTGCTCAAAGCTATTAATCAAGTTGTCTCTATTGTTGATTTTAATTGTCAGATGTAGTTACATCTATTAATTGCTTGGCATCAAATTTTGGCATTGGAAAGCAATGTGCAAATCTGATTCCAACACTAATAACACCTGGGATCCATTGTATGTTAAATTTGCCTAAGGAAGCAATTTCAGAGTGGAAATACACATTATCCGACCACAGAAAAATAAGTGAGTTATATATAAAGTAGCAGTCCTCAGTCATATATTTTGGCAAGGGTTTAATGCATAAAAATGTGCTAAATTTGGTTTAGCCAAAACGAATACTAGGCTGAGCCTGTTTTCCAACATCCCCTTGCAGGAAGTTGTCACCCAGCCCTCTCCTAGAAAAATGAAATATCCTAGGAAATATTGAAAAGGCAGAATATTTCTCTGGATGTGAAAAGAAAGAAACGTGTTTTAAAAGACAGAATAGCTGCCTGTAGCTTCCTGCCCATCCCCACTTTGTCAATGGGCCATTAAGAAGGCCAAGCTAGTCCCTTTACATAATAAAGACTTCTCCACTTCATCTCCAGAGAGGTGGGATTAAGGCATGATAATATTGGCCCTTTACCCAACTCCCCACATGACATCTGAGAACTCAACCAAACCTGGATTCAAAACGCAGCCTAGAGAGTTGCCCCTGCATGGCCCCATGGGAGTCTGACAACCAATCAGAATACAAGGTCAAGATCAAAGGCCAGAGAGGGGATAAAACCAGGGACTCAGCATCTCAGTCCTTCCTTCTCTTCTTCTCCACCAACATTGAAACATGTGATCACCTTTTCTGTTCAGGGCTCAAGCCATGTGGCCCTGTCCACCAATAAACCATCTTTCCAAGCAGCCTCCATGTCTCCAGTGTCTTTTTCCCCCACTTGGAGCCGAACCCAGAAGGACATTTCTTCCAACACCCTGTTTGCTTTAAGCTTTCTTTCTCTGAAAAAGACTCGTTGGTTTCTCTAGGTAAGAATGATTTAAAAATGATTTAAGATTTTATGATAGCTTCTTTCAGAGGTCTTTTAGACTTGCCTTAGTATTGGGGTCTGTCCAAGTTCCCAAACTGGGTAAATATGGTGGGGGGGTTGTGTGTGTTTGTGGAAGGGGTGGGTGTTGTGACTCAGCAGAAGCTTGCTGTGAGTTGCGTCGGGATGCAGGAATAATGAGCAGCTGTTGCTCGTTAAGGTCATCTTCTGCAGATAAAAGAGAGATGGTGCCACGCCTTAGTTGCAGAAGTCAACGTCGTTCGTGGTTCATCGTTCGCTTGTTCGTGAGTTCAGTTTCGAGATTCAAAGAGGCACTTGGATAAGTGATTTGCTTTCTGTAAACCTGATTCAAAGAGGCACTTGGATAAGTGATTTGCTTTCTGTAATAGCAATAGCAATAGCAGTAGACTTATATACCGCTTCATAGGGCTTTCAGCCCTCTCTAAGCGGTTTACAGAGAGTCAGCATATTGCCCCCAACAATCCGGGTCCTCATTTTACCCACCTCGGAAGGATGGAAGGCTGAGTCAACCCTGAGCCGGTGAGATTTGAACCGCTGAACTGCTGATCTAGCAGTAGCCTGCAGTGCTGCATTTAACCACTGCGCCACCTCTAAACCTGGTTTGCTGTAAGAGCTTTTTGCTTTTGCTGTGTAACTTTTTGCCAGAGACCTTATCTACGTTTATTTTTGGGCTCGCAGCCAGCTTGAGCCAGGACTGATAAAGATATTTCCTTTGAAGTTCTGTCTGACTGTCGTTTGTGAACGAGTGAAGAGGGGGGTCAGAACAGGTGGGTAATGATAATTACCCAGTCACAACAGGAAATTCAATTGACTTGAAACCCTGCCAACAAAATGACTTGAAACCATGCCAACAAAAGTATGTATAGTCAAGGCTATGGTTTTCCCAGTTGCAACGCATGGCTGCGAAAGCTGGACCGTAAGAAAGGCCAAAAAGAATTGAGGCCTTTGAACTCTGGTGCTGGAGAAGACTCCTGCGAGTCCCTTGGACTGCAAGGCGATCAAACCGGTCAGTCCTAGAGGAGATCAACCTTGACTGCTCTTTAGAAGGCCAGATCCTGAAGATGAAATTCAAAAAGTTTGTCCACCTAATGAGAAGGAAGGACTCACTGGAGAAGAGCCTCATGCTGGGAAAGATTGAGGGCAAAAGAAGAAGGGGATGACAGAGAATGAGGTGGCTGGATGGAGTCATCGAAGCAGTGGGTCTCAGCTTAAATGACTCCAGAGGATGGTAGAAGACAGGAAGGCCTGGAGGAACGTTGTCCATGGGGTTGTGATGAGTCAGATACGACTTCGCAACTAACAACAAATTTTACCTGCACTGGGAAATAAAAGACCTTCTGATAAGCAGTTTGGGGTTAAATAAAATGATCTAAATAAAATGCTTGTTGTCTTTCAGAGTTTCAATGAAGACTTTTCCTGTGACTAAAGGCCTTCTCTGAAAACCACTCAGAGAAGATCACTTCTCAGTGTTCACTCATTGAATAAACGATTGATTTTAAAAAATGAAATATTCTAACTTCATGTCAGGGAAGAATTGTGATGTCCTGTGTAGCCCACAGAATCTCATGTCTGCAATTTCTCAAATTAGCAGCAGGCGACAATTATTTCTGACTTTCTCTCCTAAAACAATCCTATTCTAATACACTGAAAGGTACAGATGAATACTTGAGTAAATATAGATTTTGAGAATAAAACCCAAAAATTAAATGTCAGAACATTACTTATACCCATACCAGGGTTTAATTATACCCCATGCTTCTGCCAAGAGCAGTTTCACAATGCTTGGAGGCATACACAATGGGCACAATTATAAAAGCAGATTAGAAGTGAACATGACCACATTGTAGCGATTTCATGATGCCCATCAGGAACATTTAAATGCACCGTAGATACACATTTACATTTTACACACACAATATGCTATCACTTCCCTGTCTCATTCTTATGTCAAAATTGGGCTAATGCTGCAGTGGATTTGTGTGTCTTTCAAACATCTGTTTAGAAAGGGAAAAGTATTTTCACAGTTTCTCTTTCTTTACCCTAAAATGATTTTAAGATTTGACTTTCTGAATCTCCTTTTTTCCCCCAGCAACTCATTTCCTTTGCTTTTTCATTTGTTACAGTCATCCTATATTTCTCATAGCTTTGGCCTTGGACTGCGACATCCCAACCACAATGAAATGCTGGAAATTCTATCTATTTCTCCTACTGTTGCTTGCTGCCTTCAAAATAACTGTACAGATCAAAGGATTGTGAATAATAGGATGTCTTTGGAACTAATTAACATCATCTATAAGATAATATTAAAAGAAATCATTGTTATGCAAATTTCCTATGTGTCCAAAAAAGGAGAGGAAAGTATAATGATTCTCAGCTTTGTTATTCAAGGCAGTGTTTTTTTTTAAAATATGTAAGTATAGCATATTTTTTTAAGGTCCAATGCTTTGTCAAGGGATGGGGGGAGAGGCAATAGCCATTGACATAACAATTTACATAACAGAAATATAAAGTAAGACATCAGTTGATCCCTCTTTCATTCTGTACGTGAAGGGAAGCAATTTGGTGGGACGAGAATGATGCGCTCAACAATTATTTCAATGGAGTTTGTCGGTTGAATCTCTGGGAGAAAGACTGCCAGGTCAGATTACTCACTATCCCTAGCCAAGTATTGCACCAAAAACTATTGCTTTATGAAAACCTTAGGCCAGATCAAAGGTAGCATTACAAACAGTCAAAACACTAATAAAGTTAGCAAATGTTTTCTTCTGTGTCCGACCTAGATGATCTAATGGTCTATCTAATTCTATGGAGCATTACCACAGGTTCTTGTTGCAAAAAAACACATTTTGCAGCTGACTGAATTAATCCCTGGTTCCTGTCAGAAAGCAAATAATCAATATAAAGTCTGTCTGCATGACTGAAGAAATTGATTAAGAGAGGCTGAATTAGCCTTAGTTGAAAATCAGCATAAAACGTGCAGCGTAAAGGATATGTTTGTTCTTTTCAATATGCTCTGCATTGCAAGGGCATACTCTAATCTCTGGGAAATTGCAACTTCCTTATATTCAGCTTCTAAGGGGTGAAAGAAATGTAATTAATCAGGCTCTGAAAACTATCTATCAGTGTTTTAAGTGAGAAGGTGAATTCAGAGAAGCCTCAGGGAAGATATTGTGAGTTTTCATGAGAGAGAGAGCAACAGATCCCTGTAGCTTGGGATACGTTCAGTGGCGGGTTTCAAAAATTGTTCGAACCTACTCTGTGGGTGTGGCCTCCTTTGTGGGAGTGGCTTGCCACCCATGTGACTGGATGGGAGTGGCTTGCCGCCCATGTGACCGGATATGAAGATGCCGACGACACTTGTCAGAACCACCTTAAATTACCTCACACACAGCACTGGCATGCATAAGAATATGATGAAAACTTGTTTTTTAAAAGGCATCTTTGGTTTGCGTTAAAACAACTTCAACACACGCAATGTTCTGATTGCACCACAAACGCAGTAGTCACCCTTACCTTTCACAGAGGCACTGAGTTTTATAAATAGGAGCATGATAGTGTAGAATAATCATATCTAAGGACCAGTGGTGGGTTTCAAAAAATGTTGGAGCCTCTTCTGTAGGTGTGGCCTGCTTTCCGGGTCCACTGGTGGAACCTCTTCTAACTGGTTCGGTAGATTTGACGAACCGGTTCTACCGAATAGATGCAAACTGGTAGGAACCCACCTCTGGATACATTATTATGTCACTCTGTGCCCCAACTCATTGCCCCAAAGGATTGCTTCTTTAGCCTTATCTAATCCTCAAATCCCTAATGCCGCATAATGGAGTGAGCTCCCATTACTTGTCCCAGTTTTTGCCAACCTAGCAATTCGAAAGCATGTAAAAATACAAGTAGAAAAATATGGACCAGCTTGGTGGGAAGGTAACAGCATTCCATGCACCTTCAGCGTTTACTCATGTCAGCCACATGGCCATGGAGACATCTTCGGACAGCGCTGGCTCTTCAGCTTTGAAATGGAGATGAGCACTGCTCCCTAGAGTCGGGAACGATGAGCACATATGTGGAGGGAAAATGTTACCATTACCTTAATCCTGAAATTAATCAATATTCTGGGGAGGATCCAAAGAATCTCAATTTGTTCATCATATTTTTCGCATTGTGACAAGTTTTATCCAATATTAAAAAGGAAAGCAATGTTTCCCAACCTTAGTAACTTTAATACACGTGGACTTCTACTACCAGAATTCCGTAGCCAACCATGTTGACTGAGGGATTCTGGGAACTGAAGCCTACATACATTAAAGTTGTGAAGGTTGGGAAACACTGATCTAAATAAGACACAGATGGCTCTTCAGACATAGTAGATAACTTTGTAGATTTTAGTGTCAATTCTAATCAGCCCAGCTTCAAGCCATGTTTAGAACATATTAGGACATCCTAATGTAGGATAGCTTTCCATGCCAACAATCTTTTGACAGCTGTTTTGTCTCTTTAAGGAATCCAAGATGTGAATAGAAATAACATCTGATTTCTCACAATGCATTTCTGATAATACTTCCTTACATTTCTTTCTCAAATCAGTACTCCCTGTCAAATTTTCTTCTTTTTTTTCTGATTTTCTTCATCTGTATTCTTATTACTTTCATGGAATTAAGTAATGGATTATCTCTGCTTTTTGGGTTGCATCCCTAATTTAGGATTTTCGTTAATCTATTTGCCAGTAACTTATACCTGAGCTAATTTATAATATTTCAAAAACAGACTTGAACAATATGTTAAGATATACTTATGGAAAAATGCATGGAAAAATCAGAATAGATAAATGGACTTGTTTTATCACAAAATTCCACCCAATTATCTAAATTAATTTTTTAAGAAAAGGTAAATGGTGTCATTAACCTTTTACAAGTATAATGTAATCATTCTCTGCACCAGTATTTATACTTTTTTTTTCTTTGAAATTAATGTCTTAGTTATTTTAATTACTTTAATGGCATTATGGTTTAGGTTTAGGTTTAGGTTTATTAGATTTATATGCAATATCCGTGTTATTCCAATAACTTTACTACAGAATCTGTTTGCCGAGAAGAATGTGAATCTGTTTAATCAATTCCCCTATCCTTTGTAATAATAAGCAAAAGCTGAGGTGTTCATATTGGTTTTTAAACTATCTGGGAGAGGCAGTCTTACAGCTAATCTGTCCCATGACAAGTAGGGCTTTAAAAGTGATAATCATTTATTTCAATTGCATCTAGAACAGGGCTGTCAAACTCATTGATTGTGGACTGGATGTGTCATACGCTAGCCACACCAGTGGTGAGTTTCAAAAATTGTTCAAACCTACTTTGTGGGTGTGGCCTCCTTTGTGGGAGTGGCTTGCCGCCCATGTGACCGGATATGAAGATGCCGATGACACTTGTCAGAACCACCTTAAATTACCTCTCACACAGCACTGGCATGCATAAGAATATGATGTAAACTTGTTTTTTAAAAGGCATCTTTGGTTTGCGTTAAAACAACTTCAACACACACAATATTCTGATTGCACCACAAACGCAGTAGCCAATGACTGAACAACAAATGTATATAATGTTTATAAACTACAGTAACATGTTATAATAAACATATAATAAACATAACAAGCCTTGGTGGTGCAGTGGTTAGCATGCAGTATTGCAAGTTAATTATGCCAACTGCCAGTAGTTTGTTTCTCAAGGTTTCTCAAGGCTTCTCAAGGTTAACTCAGCCTTCCATCCTTCTGAAGTTGGTAAAATGAGGACCCAGATTGTTGGGGGCAATATGCTGACTTTGCAAACCACTTAGAGAAGGCTGGAAAGCACTGTGAAGTGATAGATAAGTCTAAATGCTACTTTTTTCTTTTAATGAGTAAATTATCTTCTATCAACTTAGATTGTTTCATTTTAATCAAACGAAGAAAAAATGCAAGATATTTTTTTTAAATAAATTTACAACTATTTCTATTCTTATTTAATCTACCAATTTCTAGTGCTATGCTCTATTTCTTGGTTTCTAATGCTAATCCCAAAAAGGGGGGGGGGGGTTGGAAAAGGTATAAATGGGCTTTGTTTTTTCTTGAAGATGTTTCACTTCTCATTCAAGATGCTTCTTCTGTTTCCTCAGTGAAATGTCTTCAAAGGAAAAAAAGTCTAGATGTCTTTTTAAAAAACACTTTTGGGCCAACTGTGACCTGGATGACTGAGAAACTCCAGATACATTGGTAATGCTAAATTTCTTAACTATTAATTATGCTGACTCTATAAACTGCTTAGAGAGGGCTATCAAGCGGTATATAAGTCTACATGCTATTGCAATTAATATAAGTCTTCAGGTTTTGGGGTGAAACAACATTTTCTGAAGAGAAAGAAGTCCCTTAAAGATACTCATAAATACCTCTGGACTAATCCTGTTTTTCCTCTTCTTGGAGAAACCAACTTTGGATATACAATATTTTCTTTGCTCGCTGATAGAACCGAGAGCTTGCAACTTGGTTTAGCAAAGTTCACCTTTGGGAAAGTTCAAAATAACCTCAGAAATTCCCACTCCTAGTCTTTCCATTTCTAGTTTAATTGGAAACTGCTTTGTAAGATCTCAGACCTATCAGTAGATGCCCACAAGTTAATCTAGGATATTTACCAAGCCAAACATGAGCAGAACCACTGAGTGACAGCTTAAAATGTTTACGGCACCATAATATAAGGAAATCTCTCTGATGATCATGTGTATTACTCTTTCAGCTAACATTGTCTGATTATAGCCTGTGGCAAAACAAATTCTTTGTTTTCCCTTCAAGCAACAATAGCTGTAAATTGTTCATCTCAGAAAGAATCTTCATAGCCATAACAATTCTGGCATAATGATACAGCTCAATTATAGTGAATTGCATCCACTTCTTTAAACACACATTTTCAAGCAGTGCTCTGGTAGCATATGAATCAGACTTTAGCCCAAGAGTACAGCTGCAATTGTAAAATGAAGAGCAGTCCTTACAGACAGATGCCAACAACGTAACCCATGCTAATAAAATATCCTGACTCCTGCAGCCATAAAAATGAACTACGTTTTTCCACCAAGAATATGGTTTACAATATACGCATCCCCCTTTCTTACAATATACACATCCACCTTTCTTTACAGGTAGTGCTCCATTTAATGACACTGATTGGGGTGGGCAACTTCATCTTTAAGTGATGCAGGTGTGTTGTGGCCCAGCAGGAGCCGTTGGAGCTGCTGCCAGACTCCGACAGTGAGGGGCCCTATGAGTCGGCTCTGGAGGATGTGGAGGACCCTGGACAGGGTTCCGACTCTGAGCAGGGCGCAGAGAGGCTGGTTGTCCACCAGGAGGCACCTGAGCTTTGGACCAGTGGGGAGGAGACAACGGAGAGTGATCCGGACGCCAGCAGTGAGTTGTTCCTGGATGCCCGACACCGAAGAGCTACTAGGCGTCAGGAACAGTTGTGCAGTTACAGGAGGTAATTGCACTCAGCTGGTGGTCATTAGGCTCCTCTCCAGACTATAAAAGGACTGCTTGTGCACACACCCTTTTTGCAGAAGTCAACGCATTAATTAATGTTTGATTAATATTATTGTGAGCTTGGCAGGCTGGATTGCTGCCAGGGCTTATCTGTGCCGGTTTGCTGTCCGTCTGTGAATGAATTCTGTAAAGTATCTTTGGTTTGGAGCGTTTTGGTGTGGGACGAGGGGGTTCAGAACACAGGTGTATGCCAAAAAACCATGTGCCTATGCCAGCTTAGCAATGGCAGTTCTTGAAATCACTGTTACTGTCATTCAAGGAGGACTGTGTGGATTGTTTTTCAAGGACCTCATGTGACTATGAGTTCCAATTTCCTGCTGACTTTTCCATTTATTTATTTATTTATTTATTTATTTATTTATTTATTTATTTATTTATTTATTTATTTATGCTTCTGGAAGCTAGCAGCCATAGTCACAAACTGCAATCACATGACCACAGGGAGTGTTATGACGGCCATGTTCAATTATATTACCACTCCATTCAGCCCTATCAAAATTTTAATCAAGGAACACCTGTATTTAAAATGAAACCTTTTTCTCATTTAAGGCTTTAATAAGTTAAACTTTTGGCTTGGTTTTCCATCTCAGTATTGTTCTCATAGGCTTACAACTACTGTTCAAGATTTCAGGTGAGTAATTTTCCAGACTTCAATGTCAAGTTCTGGACTTTTAAAATGTTGTTTGTATATCAGATGCTCAAATGCTGGACTTTAGATTCTGACATGCTCTTGGGTTCTTCCTCCTGCTTATGAGAAGTTCATCCTATCTCAAGAAAGAAAATGATAATCAAAAACTGTTTTTGATAATAGCAATAGCAATAGCAGTTAGACTTATATACTGCTTCATAGGGCTTTCAGCCCTCTCTAAGCGGTTTACAGAGTCAGCATATTGCCCCCAACAACAATCTGGGTCCTCATTTTACCCACCTCGGAAGGATGGAAGGCTGAGTCAACCTTGAGCCGGTGAGATTTGAATAGCCGAACTGCAGAACTGCAGTCAGCTAAAATAGCCTGCAGTGCTGCATTTAACCACTGCGCCACCTTGGCTCTATAATATTCTGTTGAGTGTCAAAGAGCATTTGCCTCCCCATTGTATTCCAGATTTCTTATCTAGGACAGCAGTGTGACAAACTCTTTTGAACCCTTGGCTGGGCAGCTTCCCATCTGGATATGTTTACTTGATAAGAGGCCATTGTGTAAATGACCAAGGATGCATTATAGGGATCAACTAAAAAGGAACAAATTGTGAAGTTTAGTTTTGTTTCCTTGAAGAAAACATTTGGTAGCTATCTTCAGATTATTTAACAATATTTTTCTTAAAAAAAGAGATGCACTCATTCTTGTTCAAGCTGAGCAAATGCAGATTGAAGGAATTAATCATAATAGCTCAGGCTAATGGAAAGAAAGCCGTGTGACTGAAGCATAGAACAGAATTCTTTATGATTCTAAATCGGCTTATTAGAATTCAGACAAAACACACAGCTTCAAATAGAATTTCTCATGTCTCCACCCCTACCTTCTTACAAGTCAATATAAAAATGCACAATTGTCACCAATGGCAGCATTTCCTATTACAGGAAAGCACTGACTGTTCTGTTCCCCCTTCTCCACTCGTTAAACAGACGACAGACAAACAACTTAAAAGGAACTCTCTTTATCAGTTCTCGGCTCAGACTGCTGCGAGCCCAAAAATAACATCAATACAGTCTCTGACTAGATAACAGAATACTAAACAAAAACTCTTACAACGCAATGCACTTCTCCAAGTGTATCCTTGAATCAGGGTTACAGAAAACAAAGCACTTCTCCAAGTGTATCTTACATAAACCACGACTGATGACCAATCAATGTTGAACAAACCAAGGAACGTTGACTCCTGCAACCAGGGCGTGGCACCATCTGTCCTTTTATCCCCAGAATATGCCCCTAATGAGCCCCAGCTGCATAGTTAATCTTGCATCCTGAAAAGACTCACAGAAGACGTCTGCTGAGTCACAACACTGACTATGTTGATATAATGGATATATTAGATTATGTCAAACAAATTGATTATTATTAATACCATGTTTCCCTGAAAATAAGACAGGGTCTTATTTTCTTTTGACCCCCAAAATAAGTGCCTGGGCTTATTTTCGAGGTGGGCTTATTTTCGGGGTGGGCTTATTTGGGGGGAGGACTTATTTTGGGGGGAGGTCTTATTTTAGCGCATGCACTCAAAAGCCCAATTGGCTTATTATCTGGAGAGGTCTTATTTTCAGGGAAACAGGGTAGAAGAAATAATAGCACAAGTTGGACTCTAACAGGAATTGCTCTCTTAAAGATGGCTCTCTTCAGAATATGTGACTTTCTTCTTTTTCCTTCTGCGCCACTCCATACTACTATTCTTTTCCAACAGTTATGTAGCATTCTACTATGCTTATTAAGTTTTAATTGGCTGATTTAGAATTTACAGCAAAGGTGGGTTCCTACCGGTTCGCACCGGTTCGATAGAACCGGTTCGTCAAATCTACCAAACTGGTTAGAAGAGGTTTCACCAGTGGACCCAGAAAGCAGGCCACACCTACAGAAGAGGTTCCAAAAATGTTTGAAACCCACCACTGGTTTACAGGTAGTGTTCACTTAAAGATGGTGATTGGTATGGGAAACTTCATATTTAATGGATACAGTTGTAGGTCAAAAAAAACCTACATATCACCATGCCAGTTTAGAAATTGCAGTTCTGGAAGTCCTTCTTCCTATCCTTAAAGGGAGACTGTGAGGGAAATTATTCAAGGATCTCATGTGACTACAAGTTCCAGTTTCCTGCCAGGCTTTTGACTTTCCTTCTGAGAAGCCAGGAGGGAAAGTTGAAAATTGAAATCACATGACCACCGGGATGCTATTATGGTAGTAAGTACAGGGTTTAGTTGTACTATCATTCATTCAGCCCCATTATAAATTTAATCAAGGACCACCTGCATTTAAAATATTAGTTTCATCTCCTAAAAACGAAGTGTATGCCAATAGGTTGTATTATTTTTTTTAAGTATCAGTACTTCTGTTGCAGTGGTGGGTTTCAAAAATTGTTGGAACCTACTCTGTGGGTGTGGCCTCCTTTGTGGGAGTGTCTTGCCACCCATGTAACTGGATGGGAGTGGCTTGCTGCCCATGTGACCAGATGGGAGTGGCTTGCTGCCCATGTGACCGGATGGGAGTGGCTTGCCGCCCATGTGACCGGATATGAAATTATGAATTAGTACTTAGGTCGGTCCAAGTAGCTGTTCAGAAGTTAGTGGTTAGAAGCAATCGTAAAGCAAGATATGGAATTAAAACCAGAAATATTTTGTTGGCTATTTGAAAGGGAGTATAATATATATTTAATTTTACACATGTTAGCAGCTGCTGGAATTGTGTTTGCACAACAGTGGAAAAACAGAGATATGTAAATGAATAAATATTACAATGTGTAGGAATAAATAAATTGACAATTAAAATCAAGAGGGCTTTGAATACTTTTTCACGTGGGATTGGTTTTAGCAATTGCCAACTAACGGAAACCGAAATTAGAAATCCAAAAGTATGAAAGAAAACACCAATTATGTAAGGAAATGTCCCTAAAATGTATAAGGAAATATTACTAGATCATTATTAATGTGTAGATAACTGCGGGACATTACACACCCACCAGTGGTGGGTTTCAAAAAATTTTGGAACCTCTTCTGTAGGTGTGGCCTGCTTTCCGGGTCCACTGGTGGAACCTCTTCTAACCGGTTCGGTAGATTTGATGAACCGGTTCTACCGAATAGGTGCGAACTGGTAGGAACCCACCTCTGGTTTATTACATGACACTTTTTAAAGTTCCTATTTTTTTTAAAAAAAGAAACTGCATATAAAAGCACTCATAAGAAATATAAAAGCACTCATAAGAAATATAAAAGCACTTGTAATAAATACATGTTAAATAAGATTGCTTTCCATGGGTATCAAGAGGGCTCCCGCTATCAATAGCAGGATATACTTATATACAAATAAAAGTTTGAAGCAAGTTGCGAGGGATAGGAAATCTTTTTACATCCCTTAGCCGCATTAAGCTCCTGCCTGCCTCTCCTTTGTCATCTGCTAGTTAAGAGGATGGATGGGTATTAAAATCTATTAAGAGGTAAGCAGTTGGCTTTTTGCACCTCCAGACTGGGGCTTATGAGTGATGTAATCTAGAAAGTATACAGTAGAGGCTGCCCTGGTTTGTCTGTTTTAAAGGAATCGATCTTGTAAAACGGTATCCTGGAATTGCTCAGGGAGGAAAAGAGAACACAGCAATGTTGTTGTAATGCAATCAGCAAAGATCCAACAGTGCTTTGAATGTACTGTACAAGGTTACACAAACGGACATTATATTTAAACAATCCTGAATTTATTTAACTGCAATATCTAGGGAAAGGGAAAAAAAATAGCATCACTTCCATAAATGTCTTCCATCTATGTGATTGGTTTTTTCCCCTCTTCATGAAACAAAACCCAGAATAGCAGTATTTGAAAAGATAATTTGGGAATTACAATAAAATGAAGCCTAGCCACACATTTATTTTAATAAATAATAGCAATAGCAATAGCAATAGCAGTAGACTTATATACCGCTTCATAGGCCTTTCAGGCCTCTCTAAGCGGTTTACAGAGAGTCAGCATATTGCCCCCAACAATCTGGGTCCTCATTTTACCCACCTCGGAAGGATGGAAGGCTGAGTCAACCCTGAGCCGGTGAGATTTGAACCGCTGACCTACTGATCTAGCAGTAGCCTGCAGTGCTGCATTTAACCACTGCGCCACCTTGGCTCTTAATAGATTAAAATGCTTTATCTTTATCTGTGATTGTCTCGATGCTACATACTATTATATATGGTGGACTTGTAAAAAGGTAAAAGCATATTGGATAAAAATATGGTGGATTATGCAAAATGTTCTTAAAAAAAGGATAGAGTTTACCCCTCAGTTATTTTTGTTAGGTATAATTACTGATTGTACAGTTACAGAGATTAACTTGATTTTGCATTTAATAACGGCAGCAAGACTCCTGGTGGCGGAATATTGGAAGAAGGAAGATTTGCCTACGATTCAAGAATGGACATTAAAAGTAACAAACCTAGCAGAGATGGCTAAAATATCAGCATATCTCAAGGACCACTCAAATGAGAGATATAAACTGGAGTGGAGAAGATGGATTGACTATACTCAAAATAAATATGGGACTAAGAAATTACAGATAGTTTATGACTGAAGAAACAAGGAATGATATAATCTGTTTAAAAGTAGCCTAGCAAAGAGGAGTTAATGCTCAAATGAAAGATGATACTAACTTTTTAAAAGTTTATTTTAGAATATCTTTGTTAAAGATTTATATCCTGTATTGGTTCTGGGAAGTCAGGGGGGAGGAGGTTGGGGGAGGGGTTGGATGGGGAGGGTAGGGGGAGGGAGGTAAACATTTGTAAAAGTTTTTTTTTCAAAAAATGTCAATTAAAAAAAATGCTTTATCTCAGAAGGCTGGTTAAAATTAACATGCAATGTTGGGATGGTGGGAAGGGGAGAAAGGAATGGCTGAGGGGGAAGGGAAGTAGAAGAGGGGATTGTTGGAAGGGGGAAATGAAAGTTGGAGGGGTAGAAGGAAGGGTGTATGTAGGATAGAAGTGTTATGAGTTGTTTATTGTTTCCTTTTTTTTTAAACTGCACAGTATTTAAGTGATTGTATAAAGGAAAATGAAAATGTAATAAAAGAATCTTTGAGTGAAAAAAAAAAATTAACATGCAACACGCTAACCAGATAGATTTTCAGAAAGCAAAGAGAAAGGGACTGCTTATAATAAAGGCTCAAACTGCTAGTCATCATCACCAAAAGAACAGGGAGATTGATTGCCAAAATAATATCACCATTGCTCCTGAATTGTATAGCCAAATGTTACATAGCCCTCTCTTGTAGGGTATCCATAAAATCTAACCATAAGCGACTACACAGAAGTCTTTTCAAGAACATGCTTTTCTCCCATTAGGACTGTTGGCAGAAAGAGTTTGTGCCACTCCTTATTCATAAAAACTTTGTCCTTGTGGATCCAGAGAAGCAGATATTCTCGAGATCCTTTTTGTGATGCACCAAGATATGCTTTGATCTCCTCAATCATCTCTAAATTTGAAGATCATACTGATAAATGGTATATAACAATAGCAGTTAGACTTATACACTGCTTCATAGGGCTTTCAGCCCTCTCTAAGCGGTTTACAGAGTCAGCATATCACCCCCACAGTCTGGGTCCTCATTTCACCCACCTCGGAAGGATGGAAGGCTGAGTCAACCCTGAGCCGGTGAGATTTGAACCACCGAACTGCAGCTAACAGTCAGCTGAAGTGGCTGCAGTACTGCACCCTAACCACTGCGCCACCTCAGCTCTGTATGTATTACTTTTTATGATTTGCTAACTCTTCCCTCATATTCCAGGTAACTTGATATTTTCAAGTCATATAATGGTGCAAAAGTCTTGCTTTACTGTATTATTGTTATCTCTTTTTTCACCCAATAGTGAATTGCTGTACCAGACTATTTCTTTTCACTACTCTAAAGGCTGGTCAAAGACCATAATAAAAATATTGGATTCATTTTATTTGAAATGCAAGTCAATCTGTGGGTCTTCTAAAATCAAGATGGGCTAAAGCAGCATGGACAACAGATAAAGGATTGGAGAAAATAAACTCAATGCACCACCAACAGTAGATCTCAGATCAAGCACCAATACGAGCAAAGTATTAGTAAGGATGCTTTTTATTATTATTATTTATAAGCACTAAAACTAAACAAAAAGAAAATAAGCTGGCACATTTTTTTCTCACAGTTTATTTGATGGAAAACATACTCTGATACAGAGGTAAATCCAGACATAGGATGCAAATTATACAATAGAAAACAGAATTTTTTTTAGCTCCATTGTACCTCCCTCTCCTCCTGCTGTGCCCTTCCCCTCCTTCTTCCCCCTCCCCTTCCCCTTCCCCTTTCCCTCCCTCCCTCCCTTTTTCCTTCCCAATTTAGTTCGGTGTTTTCTGATCATTTTTAAATTGGATATTTCAAAACTAGTTGGGCAAGTCTTACTAACAAAGCGCAAATGATTCCCACAGGGAAAAATACACCATGCTGGTCTGATCTATATGAGTTTATCCACCAACCCTCTTGATATCATCATGGCTCTCTAATCCCAAAACAATAAGTCTCATTCTATAGTCTTTTAAGGATTGCTTATCGTGCTTCAAGGAAACCATAATCCTGAAGTTTCTGCCAACTTTTAAAGTAAGGATCTGGTACACTTGCCTTTGTCTTTTAACCGAGGACCATACTGACACACATTGTAGGTGTTTAAAAACTGCAATCCTGCTAATCCATAAGAGTTTTCAAGTTGTGTGGCTTAGGTGCTTATGCAACTTGCATGCATTAGATGCAGTGGTGGGTTTCAAAAAATTTTCGAACCTACTCTGTGGGTGTGGCCTCCCTTGTGGGAGTGGCTTGCCGGCCATGTGACCTAGTGGGAGTGGCAAATCTTCCTTCTTCCAGTATTGCGCCACGCTATGTTTTCCTTTTTTAATATCCATTTATTTGTGCCATTTTTTTCATGTGTTTTCATACTTGTTTCCTTATACTTGTTGACAAATAAATAAATAAAATGTAGGTTTCGGACAATGAGATTTACTGCAGATTCCCAGTCTGGAATGTTTAACACCACTCCTTTTTCTAGGTGTTCATAAACACCCTGCTTTTCATTATGACATTTCTGTTTTGTTATGTCATAGTAGGGGTTTTTAATTGCTATTGCTATGTCATATCAGTGGTGGGTTTCAAAATTTTTTGGAAACTACTCTGTGGGTGTGGCCTTCTTTGTGGTAGTGGCTTGCCGGCCATGTGACCTGGTGGGAGTGGCTTGCCGGCCATGTGTTTTCTTTCTTTCTTTCTTTCTTTCTTTCTTTCTTTCTTTCTTTCTCTCTCTCTCTCTCTCTCTCTCTCTCTCTCTCTCTCTCTCACCTTCCTTTTGTCTCTCTGTCCCTTTTTCCTTTTTTTTCATCTCTCACTTTTTCTTTCTTTCTTTCTATTTGAGCCAAGGTGGCGCAGTGGTTAAATGCAGCACTGCAGGCTACTGCTAGATCAGCAGTTCAGCGGTTCAAATCCCACCGGCTCAGGGTTGACTCAGCCTTCCATCCTTCCAAGGTGGGTAAAATGAGGACCCAGATTGTTGGGGGCAATATGCTGACTCTCTGTAAACCGCTTAGAGAGGGCTGAAAGCCCTATGAAGCGGTATATAAGTCTACTGCTATTGCTATTGCTATTTATTTATTTATTTAATTCTTCCTTCCTTTCTTTCTCTTTCTCTCTCCATGTGAGTCTGTCTGTCTGTCTGTCTGTCTGTCTGTCTTTGTGTGTGTCAGTGGTGGGTTTCAAAAAATTTTGGAACCTCTTCTGTAAGTGTGGCCTGCTTTCCGGGTCCACTGGTGGAACCTCTTCTAACCGGTTCGGTATATTTGACGAACCGGTTCTACCGAACTGGTGCAAACTGGTAGGAACCCACCTCTGATTAGATGCTAAGACAATGTTCTGGAAACAAAAGGAATTGATAGTCTCCAATCAATCTGATACAGATTTAGCTTTATAGGCCTGTCAGAATAGAAGGAAGTTCTATAGAAGGAGTTGTGAGCCGCCCTGAGTCCCCTTCGGGGCAAAAGGGCGGCATATAAATAAAATCAACATTCAACATTCAAGGAACAATTGCCAGCATTTCCAATTGCTTTACAAACTGAGTTTTTACATTAGCTTAGTCTAGTCACGAAATTCTTCCATTTATCGACTTCTGTAGATCAAAGTGCTCTATAGGTTTTAGATCTGACTGACAAATATATTTAGGAGTGACATGTGCAATTTCCAATTTTCCCCTTAGACTATCACCAAAGAAGCATACTTCAAATACAAATAATTCTTAACCTGATCAGGACTTTAATATAGAACAATATGTAAAATCTTTGATTTCCTGAATAAAATGAGAGGGATGCCTTGATATTGTTGGATTACAGTGTGTGAGTATGCAGACCTGACAAATTTCAATTCTCCTCTGACTATCACCTCTCAAATAAATAAATGAGGACTTGGTAAAGTTTCAAAGGAGCGTTTCATTTCCACAAAATTCAAAAGAAGCATCCCCTTTCAAGCTGTTCTGAAAAGAAATAGTAATTCTTTCACATTTAGGATTGAAGCAAAGCAATCGTATTGTTTAAATCTGATTAAAGCCCATTCAGCCATTTCCTACAGAAAGAAAGATAAGTGTAAGAAGAATCTTCTGCATTATGAACTTAGTAGTCGTCCAGGTTGGACAGCTCCAAAAAGGAGCATGCTAAAATGTTTCCCAGGTTAGGTGTGTGCAATTTGGAGCTGGAGATTAAGCCCTTCTGCCTCAAGTGAGTAAGATAATGGTGAAATGGTCAGGAAAAAGGAAGGGAGGGAGGGAGGGAGGGAGGGAGGGAGGGAGGGAGGGAGGGTGGAATATAAAGCTAGGGGAGGAGTCATTAAAAATGTTTTTGCTAAATTATAATCCCGGCTACCTTCTATTTGCAAGTATTACACCCATTGAAATATCTATGAATTTTCAAAAGCCTATATTAAACATTACCAGTCTGCCTTCCACTGAGGATCTGTATATTGCACAAACCAGAAAGAGGGATGTTAAAATGTTGTGGCCCAGCAGGATCCGTTGGAGCTGCCACCAGACTCCGACAGCGAGGGGCCCTATGAGTCGGCTCTGGAGGATGTGGAGGACCCTGGACAGGGTTCCGACTCTGAGCAGGGCACAGAGAGGCTGGTTGGCTACCAGGAGGCGCCTGAACCCTGGACCAGTGGGAGGAAACAAGGGAGTGTGATCCGGATGGCAGCAGTGAGTTGTTCCTGGATGCCCGGCACCGAAGAGCTAATAGGCGTCAGGAACAGTTGCACAAGTACAGGAGTTAATTGCACTCACCTGGTGGTAATTAGGCTCCTCTCCAGACTATAAAAGGAATGCTTGTGCACACACCCCTTTTGCGGAAGTCAATGCAGGAACTAATGTCGGAGAACATTATTGTGAGCCTGGCAGGCTGGATTGCTGCCATGGCTTATCTGTGCTGGATTGCTGCCAAGGACCTGTCTGTCTGTTAATTAAATGCCGTAACTTATCTTTGGCTCGGAGTGTGTTGATGTGGGACGAGGGGGGTCAGAACAGAAGATATCTACCCTCACATCCTGGACATAAATTGCTTCAACTTCTTCCCTCAAAATGACCTTATAGGGCATTCCAAGCCAAAACAACTAGATACAAGGATAGTTTTTTCTCCCATGCCATCCCTCTGCTAAACAATTAATTCCCACAACACTGTCCTACAGCCCTGGGATGTCAAAATACCTAGTATTGTCCTTCTCATTTTTCTGATTACCTATTTTCTTAGCTTCTTGTGACTATAACTTCGTTGTTTGTATCTTATGATTTATGTTGACTGTTTTTTATTTAATTTCCTATTATGAATTATGTTGATTGCTCATTTAGTATTGTATGACTATCACTGAGGGTTGTAACTTATGATTTATGAGTATTGTATTTTATGAGTGTGATAATGATTTATCACTTGTTGCTTGTATATACACTGAGCTTGTGCACCGGAAATAAATTCCTTGTGTTTCCAATAGAACTTAGCAATAGCACTGAGACTTATATATACTTATATAGCTGTTTACAGAGTCAGCATACTTTCCCCAACAATCTGGGTCCTCGTTTTACCAACCTCAGATGGATGGAAGGTTGTTTCAACCTTGAGACAGTGAGAATCAAACTGCCAGTATTTGGCAGTCAGCAGAATTAGCCTGCAGTGCTGCATTCTAACCACTGCACCATCGTGGCTCTTAATCACACTTGGGCAATAAAGAACTCTATATTAGAAAATATGGTAAGCTTTGATTCAGTGGTAGAAGCATTCCTTTCCCTGCAATGCCACTAATGAATGGCTGGGGTTAGCCTGCAATGAACTGATGGGCAGGAGTTTCATGAAAACATGAATATAACATAATATGGAAGAATGTACTGTGGAAGTAGAGCAGAAAAACTGCCACGGAGTTGCATATAGGATGTGTGAGGGATAAAACACTCCCCTCTCCTAACCAATGGTTGATTGTCTGTGCTAGTAAGAAGCAGTGTGTATAAACCCAACGTTCATCTTCATTCAAACCTTAAATATACAAAGCTTAATATTTTCGTTTGGATTTAGATTTGCTATCTCTAGCTGAAATCTGATGTCGGGGAGAAAATGTATCCAAAGATATGTTTAGAAATGCAATGCAGATGTTTGTTAAAATTCTTGATGCTTTTCCATCTATTTATAAAAATGCAAATTAAGAGGATTAATTTCAGATTTCTTCCCCAAATAACTTTTTTTTAAATATTTAGACTAATCCTCTGCACACAAAAAATATGTTTACTGTACTGATTCAGATAGATCAGTTATTAGCTATTATTATAGTAATACACCCTCCTGCCTTCTTTCTCATTGCAATGAAAAAAGAAATTGTTATTTATGGTTTAAGTCTCCATATTCACTCAAGAGACCAATGTTTATATTTTCTCACCAAGGATGCTGTGGAATAAGGGATTGTAAAGATGGCAGCAATAAAAAAATAGACTACAATTGGGGGATGCAAATCCTTTGGAAAAAAAAGTGAAGTGGATATGTATGAAAGAACAGGGCCTAAAGCAGCCAAACAGCCTTGAAAAACTACAGTTGATTTAACTATGTTGTAATGAGAACCTTAACTAAGAATGCTCTAGAGTTCTGTGGGGTTCTTTATTGACTGTAAATTAATCCCTTCTACTTCTAGTAAAGAAGTGTGTGAGTTGTCTAAATCCCCGAGCAAGTATGAATTCACTCCCACCCCCTTTTGAGATTAAAGAGGGAAGAGAGAATGGATGGGAGGCTTGATGTTATTTGATGTTAGGGAGGGAGGGAGGGGAAGAGGATCCCAGTCAACAAATAAAATCATCATCTCCAGAGTGCAAATTCAGAGAACTATTAATAGACAACAAATTCTTTGGTCATATGATTTCTCACAAAGCAGATGACAGGGCACCACTCAACCCATAACTAATGCGGGGGAGAGTCGGGCAACTTGGATGGACCTGAGCGTTTACTGACAGGATGCCCTTCCTGATGCCACCTGGAGTTTCGCAGCAGACATTTTTTTTCAGAGAGAGAGAAACATCTGTCGCTACCTAGGTGTCAGCGTTCCAAGTATCTTGTAGAATTAAATCAGAGTCCAAGGCAAAACTATCCTTTTGGTTCCAATTTAATAAAGCAGACATCTTAGGCACATCTGTGTTAATCCCAATACTGGAAATGACATCAGAATCCCACCCAGTTAAAAGTTCATGATCTTGTCCCCACACCCACAATCCATCACATGATCCAATCGTCTTCTTCCACGCTGGCATCCACACCCAGCTGCTTCCGGTCAGGTGTACTGGTGCGGAGACAAAGGATGACCTTGGCTTCTAGTAAAGAATGAAAAACAATACATTCCACAATCCTACTCCTTCTATTCCCCCCTCCCATTGACTATACTAATGAAACAGCATAAAAAAATAAGAGAAAGTGTGGCAGGCCAAAATTCTAAAAGGAATATAATTGCAGGCCTGACACTAGGATTGAACTCTCAACCTTCCCAATGGGAGGTGATTAGCTTCACCACTAGGCCACCAAAATTGACGCTTCAACAGCTCTATTGAAGATTAACTCAGATTTATAAATACAGTGAATGATTAGATTTGAGATACGATTGGTGGTATTTTGTTTGAGATGAATTGCATGGTTTCAACCCAATGTTAGTTTATTTACAGGGCTTAATTTCCATCTTTGATGGAATGTATTTTTGTTCATATTTCCTCCTTGAAGTGCATCGCTTTAATTTAAATCTAATACCTATATTTCTCTTTGCTGTTGCATAGTTTAATAATCTCCAAATACAATTTTAAACAGTTATTTTGATGCCAATTAAATTCTCAGGGAGATTTTTTTTGGGGGGGGGGGCTTTAATCTATATCATATGTTTCAGGAGGCCCTTGATATACCGATTACAAATATATTGTTAGTCCAGCTACTTTGCAACTTGTAGGAAATGAAAAAAAAATACCTTTCTTCTTTCTAATTAGAGTTATCAGCTTTGGTCATCAAAAAGCCAGGCAGGTACTAGACGATAGAAAATTATTTGAACACAGTGTTCCTCTAAGTCGGCAACTTTAAGATATGTGGACTGCCCAGACATGCTCTTTAGGGAATCCTGGGAGTTGAAATCCACATATCGTAAAATCAAGCCAAGTTTGAGAAACACTAATTTAATGTGGTGATGTGCTGCCATCTAGTGGTCACCTGACTTTTTGCTTACCAAATCTGGCATTTCAAAAGCCCTAATTGAGAGGAAGGGGGTGGGGTGGGGGAAAGGTGGTAGTCAATTAACTCCCAATTAGAATGTAATAACTGCTACATCTGTCTGCATGACCTGTTTGGTGGGACGTGATTTGTAAAGTGGGTGATTACAGATTTGGGGGACAAAAAAGGTTTACCGCATACTTCCATCTGCTCCAAAAGCACTTCTTCCAAAGGCTTTGTACAGTTCTGATGCAATACATGATAACTTTACTTGTCATAAAGCAAACTCATAAATAAGATCATATAATGATGTGCATACTTGCAACATAAGTACATGTGGTAGAAACCAGAGGTGGGTTCCTACCAGTTCGCACCTATTCGGTAGAACCGGTTCGTCAACTCTACTGAACCGGTTAGAAGAGGTTCCACCAGTGGACCCAGAAAGCAGGCCACACCTACAGAAGAGGCTCCAAAAATTTTTTTGAAACCCACCACTGGTCCTTGGATAGGATTATTCTACACTATCAGGCTCCTATTTATAAAACTCAGTGCCTCTGTGAAAGGTAAGGATGACTACTGCGTTTGTGGTGCAATTGCATTGCGTGTGTTGAAGTTGTTTTAACGCAAACCAAAGATGCCTTTTAAAAAACAAGTTTACATCCTATTCTTATGCATGCCAGTGCTGTGTGTGGGGTAATTTAAGGTGGTTCTGACAAGTGTCGTCGGCATCTTCATATCCGGTCACATGGGCGGCAAGCCACTCCCATCCGGTCACATGGGCGGCAAGCCACTCCCACAAAGGAGGCCACACCCACAGAGTAGGTTCGAACAATTTTTGAAACCCACCACTGGTAGAAACATAGAATACAACACAGGGAAAGAAAGGGAAGAGCTGCAGAATGATAGATCTTTTCCATGGTAACATGGGACAGGGGGAGAGAAATCACTTGTTTCTCTTGGTTAGGGACATATCAATTTCTGGAATCCTTGGCGGCTCTGAGTTTGGTTGCTTGTTTGCATACATTTCATTACCCAACTAGGTAACCTTGTCAGTGATGGTGAGGGTGAGGTTTGCGTCCTGTTCTTTCCTGTTGCTTCTGATGGCCTAGAGGTAGAAATGCTTGCCTCACAATCGGGAGGTTGAGAGTTAATCCTAGGAAGTGCAGATGTTACTCTATCATGGTGCAAAGAGAAAATATCTGCTGTGAACTCCACATAGGTATCAGCAGTGACGTGCAGTCAGGGAAGGCAGGGGAGGCAGAGCCTCACCACTGTCATCACGAAAAGAAAAGAAAAATGTAAAAGGAAAAAGACAAGAGCTGAGGTCAGGCTGAGCTAGTTGCTGCCAGAGTCACCGTGGATGACTCTGCTTAGTGCTTAACTGTTTAAAAAAGCCTCTAAAAAAGCACCCTCTACAGGAGGCGGCAGGAGAACGACATGCCTCATCTAGTCTGACTTTAGGCATTTTATGATCACTCGAGCAGAGTTAAGCAAGGGTTAAAAGTCGAAAAATTCCTGACAGAGGGAGGAAGGAGGGGAAGGGAGAAGAAAAAGAAAGAAGGAAACTTATTTCGCAAAGGAGAAAAACAAATGCTGTCGCTTTAAATCGGAACTGAGGATGCCTGGCTGTGGAATTCTGGGAGTTGAAGTCCACAAGTCTAAAAAAAAATCTGTGTCAGTGCATCACTAGCCATAAATCTCACCGCACGTCACTGGGTATCAGGAAGGGTATTTGGTCAGTAAATGCTCAGCTCCATTCAGCTGTCCTGACTTCACCTCAATAAAAGGGATTAGAGGGTTGTAAAAAGAAAACAAAAATCTCTGTTGTTCCCAAGGGAAGCAAACCCCAAACTCACTAGCAGTGATGATGTATACCATATAATGAAATATCTGCAAGCAAATATCTGAGTCCAGAGAGCATCAAGGACTCTACAGTCTAATCCCAAATCAGAGATATTCTCAATTTCATTTCACATCTGCCTCAGGATCTTCCTCTTTCTGTATTTCTACAAAGAAATTGTATAATTCCTTTGGTATTCAATACGGACAAAGCATACCTACCTTCAGGAAAGAACTTCTATACACAGTTCTAGGCTGCATAAACAGAGGGATAGAATCAAGATCACGTGAAGTGTTAATACCACTTTACAAGGCCTTGGTAAGGCCACACTTGGAATACGGCATTCAGTTTTGGTTGCCATGATGTTAAAAAGATGTGGAGACTCTAGAAAGAGTGGTGAGAAGAGCAACAAAGATGATATGGGGACTGGAGGCTAAAACATATGAAAAACGGTTGCAGGAACTGGGTATGTCTAGTTTAATGAAGGACTAGGAGAAACATGATAGCAGTGTTCCAATATCTCAGGGGTTGCCACAAAGAAGAGGGAGTCAAGCTATTCTCCAAGGCACCTGAGGGCAGAACAAGAAGCAATGGGTGGAAACTAATGGAGAGAAGCAACTTAGAACTGAGGAGAAATTTCCTAACAGTTAGAACTAATTAATCAGTAGAACAACATGAATCCAGAACTTGTAAATGCTCCAACACTGGAAGTTTTTAAGAAGATGTTGGATACCATTTGTCTGTAGTGGTGTAGGTAAACCAACCCTGATCTCAGAAAAGTAAACAAGGATGGTCCTGGTTCATGGAACACATTAGGGTTATAAGAACTTTGAAATAAAGATAATTTTCATGTCAAGGCAATGGTAAACCATTGTTTCAATGAAAACTATGTGGGTGTGTCAAAAAAATCACGAGGGATTAACTCAACTCAAGGAAGAAATGGAGAACATGAAGATGTGGTCGGCCTAATGAAAGCAATTAGCTGTTAATAACCAAAGGCTCTTCCTTCAACATTTATATGATGCTTTTCTCCAGCACTGAAAGGAGACTTTGAATCCAGGCCATCTCTCTGCTAGCAGTGAAATGAATGAAAACACCAAGGAGCACAACAAAATATACTTCTTCCTGGGTAAAAAAATAGGTGTAAAATGGGAAATATTCAGTGTGTTTCCGTGCCTTTATTTTGTTTGTTCATAGTTTTTATTTTATTTTCCTCCCATCTGTCAAACTCAGCTCAGACTGGATTCTTCTGAAACAAACCAAACTAATGAGGTATATTAAGTTAAAACAGAAATGACCTATTCAAAACTGCTCCATATGCTTTGCTGGTAAAATGGTATTTTAGCTGATTCTTTATTATTAATCTAATACTCTGCTGTTTATACTACCCAAGTTTCCCATCATTTTGTTTCATTTCTTCTGCTTTTTTCTCATGGAATAGATGAAAACCTTACCCAGTGGAAAAAGTAGGTGAACAGCCATTCCAAAATATTTGGAAACAGCTGTATTTGCTTTTTTTTCCCCATGACCTATCCACTACTGCAATGCGCTCTACATGGGGCAGCCCTTGAAGAGTATTCGGAGACTTCAACTCATCCAGAATGCAGCCGCGCGAGCGATTGTGGGTGCACCTCGGTACACCCACGTTACACCTATCCTCCGCGAGCTGCACTGGCTACCGATCGGTCTCCGGATACGCTTCAAAGTCGTAACTTATAAAGCCCTTCATGGTCTTGGACCTGGATACTTGAGAGACCGCCTGCTGCCAATTACCTCCCAAAGACCCGTCAGATCTCACAGGGTCAGCCTCCTCCGGGTTCCGTCTACCAGCCAATGCCATCTGACTACTACCCGGAGGAGAGCCTTCTCTGTGGCAGCTCCGGCCCTCTGGAATGAACTCCCCGCAGAGATTCGGACCCTCACCTCTCTCCAGGCCTTCCGGAAAGCCGTCAAAACCTGGCTGTGCCGGCAGGCCTGGGGTTGATGAGTTCCCCTCCCCTCTCGACCTGTGTGGCTGTGTGATTCTTGGCTATTTTAACTACTTGTATTGTGTTCTATGTTCCCTTTCCTCCTTTGAGTTGTTCGCCGCCCTGAGTCCCTCCCGGAAAAGGGTGGCATATAAATAAAACAAATTTAATCTAATCTAATCACCTGCTTCATATCAGTAGCATGAATCCTTTCAGGAGATTTTGTGAAAATGCAATGTGTTGATTTTCCTTGAACTGATCTGTATAAGCAAAAACCTTTAAATGTACTTTCAAGAATCAGAGACTTTTTAGTTAGAAAATGTCCTCACCAATCCATGAATGGAAATTATATTTTATGTAACTATGATCTCTTTGGATCTGTTTGCAGTCTACATTTTCATACTTGTTACAAAATTGTGCAGAACATAGATTAAAATTTTGTCCGATGGCTTTTATAGAAAAACTACTGGCACATTAATTCTTGTTTTCTAATCAACATGTTATATTCCTATGTCTCCAATATTTAAAATAGTTTTTTCTTTCCCTCAAAAGTACATTGATTCCTTAGAATTAATTTCAAAGTCTTAATATTCAAAATCAAATATACCAATGTTTTCAGAGTTCCTAATCAATTGAAAACTTTGTAAAGCCAAAACTTTTCTTGATTGTTTGTGATTGTTTATTTATTTTAAAGTGTTAAAGCTTTTAAGGAAACGATTTTATTTTCTCATGTTAAGAATTAAAGACATTCCTGTGATGTTTCCAGTCTTGTCATTCAGAAGATGTCTAACATCTTTAAAGTAATTAATTGGTAATTGTTGAAAAGTGACTAGCAAAAGAAGTGAATATTTAGTGTCCTTTGGAAGTTCTGGTTGCAGCTAGAGCAAGGATGATAAATTCCCTCAGCTCTTGGTTCTCATGCTGTCTGGAGACCACAGCTTTGCAATATCCTTGTGAGAAGCAATCATATGGAGCACAGTTTGAGCGTCTTCATCTCATGCCTTCCCTTCCCAGAGGGGGTTAAAGGAACCAAGCTGTTCATCATCTGTTCCTAGTTGCAATTGTCAACTCTACTTATGCTGTCTTCTGTCTGCTGTTCTTCCCCGGAAATCCAGGGGGCAAATTTCTATGAATAAAAATTGGGACGTGACTAGGAAGACTTTGAGAAACAATAAATCACAGTGTTACTAAACACTGAAGGAGGGAAGGTAAGGCACCTGTAGTTTGCTATAATTAAAATGAGCAATTAAAATATGACATTTACTCTGGTACTAAGCAACCCTTCTGATCATGCATGAATATAGAATTTAGAACTTTTTTGAACTCATAAAACCAACAGATAGAAATAAGGCTAAAAGAAATTGAGTTGATGCATCATATATAAGTTTCATAACTATTTACAAACATAGAAATAGCCGAGGTGGCACAGTGGCTAGGGTGCAGTACTGCAGGCCACTTCAGCTGACTGTTATCTGCAGTTCAGTGGTTCAAATCTCACCGGCTCAAGGTTGACTCAGCCTTCCATCCTTCCGAGGTGGGTGAAATGAGGACCCAGACTGTGGGGGCGATATGCTGACTCTGTAAACCGCTTAGAGAGGGCTGAAAGCCCTATGAAGCGGTATATAAGTCTAACTGCTATTGCTATTGCTATCGTAATAAATAATCAGATTGTCTATATTCCTTGCTGCCAACTAATGATTAATCTGGATTTTAGCAGCTCAGATCTGGTAGTTCTCAGTTGTTGCTGTTGAATGCATTTAATTATTTGTTAATATTGTTACTTTTTTCACATAAGAGAAAAATCAATTGTGTTGGTCACAACCCCCTCTGAACTTTACTAGGAAAGGAAAGGAAAGGGAAAGAAGGGAAGGGAAGAGAAAGGAAAGGAAAGGGAAGGGAAGGGAAGGAAAGGAAAGGAAAGGAGAGGGGAGGGGAGGGGAGGGGAGGAGAGGAGAGGAGAGGGAAGGGAAACTAGTAAATTTCTTTTGTGTTATTTTTCTTTCCTGCAATTCCGATTTTAATGAGTGTACTTAAATTCCCTTTCTGTTATTCCATTCCACTATCTCTTTGAAATGAAAGTGAATCACATACCACTGTTCAGAAGAAAGTCTCTTAATAAAATCAATAGTGGCATGCATCTGCCTGTTGAGAAGGAAAGTTTTCCACATCAAGTTAGACACTTTCTAGCAGTCAACACATGCTAATAAAATTATTCTTTTTTTTTTACAGAATAAATCAAAAGAATAATCCTTCCAGCTGTGTGCACCTGTTTAAGAGAGTCTCTCTTTCTACATAAGGACAAAGAATTTTCTCCTAACTGCACACAGTCCAAATTACAGCTGTTTGAAATTCTTCTCATTCATCATCACCATTTATTTAGGGTTGCCAACATGATGACAGTTCACTCCTTGCTCCTGTGTTTTAACAGCAGCTTAATCTTCTGATATAATCAGCTGGAAACATTTATCTCCATGCTATGAAAAACATTACTTGCTAATATTTACAGCTCAAGCTGTTGTTAAAACAAGAACAGGGCACGTTGTTCAGAAGAGTTATCTATTAGATGTTATCCCACAATAATGTCCTATATTCTTATCCAACTTTATGGTAGCTTCCAGAAACCAGCATTTTACATTCACAATTTTATTAGAAGTTTCATACTCTGTGTGTCTGTCTGTCTGTCTGTCTGTCTGTCTGATAAAATATCTACCTACTGGTGAGAATGTTTGTGGTATTTGTTTAGGCAAAAATACAACACTTGAGAGCATGTCTACAAAGAATTACTCACACCCTCTTTCAAATGCTACTCGATGCATGGATTTACTTCTAGAGAAATCATTATACTAATTGTTTAGCATCACCAAACCCCTCTTTGTAAATAGTGCTTTATTTTTTAAAGACAGCCAAAAGGCAAATGGTTCAAGAGTACGAAAGTTGAAGAGCATAATGCAAGAGCATCAAGTAAACACCAGGTTAGGCAACGTGAGTAGGAATATTTGACAATAGCCAATTTGGTGTAGTGATTAATGCATCAGGCTAGAAACTGGGAGACGGTGAGTTCTAGTTCCATTTTAGTCACAAAGGGAGCTGGGGATCCTTGGACCAGTCATTCTCTCTCATCTCGAGAAAGGCAGCAATGACAAATCAGTTGTCCAGTGGACCCATATAAATATTGCAGAAATCCATGCACTGCGTCAGTGAAGGTCCAGATAAGCATTCAAGATTTTTAACAACATACAAAATATATATTAAAAAAACCTTAAATATTTATTAAAACCAATTAACCAATGACATTCTGAGGAAAGATGCATCTTGACAGAGCTTCTAAACACTGAGTGTGAGCATACAACTAAGAGAGTTCATTCGAAAGCTTGGAAATCACCCAGGACAATGTTTTTTTCCCACAGGTCAGATCAATGAGTTATTGACAAGAGAGGTTTCTTAAACAGATCTTAACAAAGAAGTAATGCTTTGGTGCTAATCTGGAGTTTGGTGTCCTATGAAATATACTCACTTTTTTTTGGCTGTTTGTACTTTACACCAGGTTTAAAACATAAAGCAAGAGAATCAATAGCAGAACACAATGTAGCTTAAGTAAGTAAGGCTGAACCCCAGCATGTCCCAACTCAAAATCCATTTTGACTTGGCCTGCTCCAAAAAAATAAGGTAGCCCTTCCTTTTCCTCTTAACTATTTGTCTTCTTAAAAGATAAATCTGGAGGTAGCAGTCACAGAAGGTTATAAATAACTAGCTGGATACCTGTGCTTTGTAATGAAACTATGTGATTGGGCTATGCAGGAGAAATTCGATGCACAATCTGTTGGCTCAGTGGTGGTCGGTGATTGAAAGACATAATATTAGCAGGGAATATCCCCCCTGCTGCCTTAAGTCCGGAAGCAGTTCCATAGGTGGAAGGACATTTTGGTGAGGTACCAACATTTAGTACTATAAGGAACCCCAGACTGCTCCTGAGTGAAGGAGCCTGCCAGTTTGAACTGAAGTAACAGAATTTGAGGCAACTGGAAGTTGGAACAGAGTTCTTTTCAGTGGGGTGGGGGAGTAGAACTCCTTAGCATCAGAATGTGTTAATTACTGTGTAAGAATAACTAATTATCTGATGATTATTTCAAAAAATCCTTTCTTAGTGAGCACCTAAAAGCCAAAACGAACATATGTGCCAAATTTCAAGTTTGTAGGCTTTACGGTTCTGGAGATTTTGTGATGATGCATGAGTAGTATTTGCCTATTATATATCTATATATCTATATCTATATCTATATCTATATCTATATCTATATCTATATCTATATCTATATCTATATCTATATCTATATCTATATCTATATCTATATCTATATCTATATCTATATCTATCTATCTATATCTATATCTATATCTATATCTATATCTATATCTATATCTATATCTATATCTATATCTATATCTATATCTATATCTATATCTATATCTATATCTATATCTATATCTATATCTATATCTATATCTATATCTATATCTAATCTATCTATCTATCTATCTATCTATCTATCTATATCTATATCTATATCTATATCTATATCTATATCTATATCTATATCTATATCTATATCTATATCTATATCTATATCTATATCTATATCTATATCTAATCTGTCTGTCTGTCTGTCTATCTATCTATCTATATCTATATCTATATCTATATATCTATATCTATATCTATATCTATATCTATATCTATATCTATATCTATATCTATATCTATATCTATATCTATATCTATATCTAATCTATCTATCTATCTATCTATCTATCTATCTATCTATCTATCTATCTATCTATCTATATCTATATCTATATCTATATCTATATCTAATCTATCTATCTATCTATCTATCTATCTATCTATCTATCTATCTATCTATCTATCTATCTATCTATCTATCTATATCTATATCTATATCTATATCTATATCTATATCTATATCTATATCTAATCTATCTATCTATCTATCTATCTATCTATATCTATATCTATATCTATATCTATATCTATATCTATATCTATATCTATATCTATATCTATATCTATATCTATATCTAATCTATCTATCTATCTATCTATCTATCTATCTATATCTATATCTATATCTATATCTATATCTATATCTATATCTATATCTAATCTATCTATCTATCTATCTATCTATCTATCTATCTATCTATCTATCTATCTATATCTATATCTATATCTATATCTATATCTATATCTATATCTATATCTATATCTAATCTATCTATCTATCTATCTATCTATCTATCTATCTATCTATCTATCTATATCTATCTATATCTATATCTATATCTATATCTATATCTATATCTATATCTATATCTATATCTATATCTATATCTATATCTATATCTATATCTATATCTAATCTATCTATCTATCTATCTATCTATCTATCTATCTATCTATATCTATATCTATATCTATATCTATATCTATATCTATATCTATATCTATATCTAATCTATCTATCTATCTATCTATCTATCTATCTATCTATATCTATATCTATATCTATATCTATATCTATATCTATATCTATATCTATATCTATATCTAATCTATCTATCTATCTATCTATCTATCTATCTATCTATCTATATCTATATCTATATCTATATCTATATCTATATCTTATCTAATCTATCTATCTATCTATCTATCTATCTATCTATCTATCTATCTATCTATCTATCTATCTATCTATCTATAAAATGTATGATTTTTTAAGATTCTGTATTTCAAAAACCACAAAATGATTGAAATGATTTGCTTCTTTCCCCTTTTTTTTCTTTCAGAAA
>NC_045551.1:3408693-3443498 GCF_009769535.1 Thamnophis elegans
TACCGAATAGGTGCGAACTGGTAGGAACCCACCTCTGGGGAAGATGAGAGTGGTTTAAAAGAAGGAGCAAGAAACATCAGTGCCTGGGATATGCTGATGAGATTACCTGAGAGCTGAAAATTCAAATTATCTGCAGGCTCTAGGAACAGAAGTCTTGGAGCATGGTAAAAATAATAATAATACTAAGATGAAATATAAAGGAAACCAAATGAAAAAAGACAGGTGCAACAACTGATGAAGATGATATTGAAGTGGAAAGTGGTTTTTAATGATCAATTATCAATCGTTTAAAAAAAAGACTAATCAAGAACTAATCCACAAACTAGCACTTCATAAACTAGCAATGAAGATTTTGGAAAATATATTTAGATTTGATTTGATTTGATTTATTGGATTTCTATGCCGCCCTATTCCCAGAGGACTCAGGGCGGCTCACAAACCAAAATAGGGGGGGGGGGGAGAATACAAACAAGAAGAACAACGGACAAACAACTACAAACAATTTAAAAACACTCAACAACTAGACAATTCGAGCGGGGGCGGGGAACCCATCAGCCCCAGGCCTGTCGGAACAACCAGGTTTTAAGGGCTTTGCGGAAAGCCTGAAGGGTGGTGAGGGTCCGAATATCCACGGGGTGCTTGTTCCAGAGGGCCGGAGCAGCCACAGAGAAGGCCCTCCTCCGGGTGGTGGCCAATCGGCATTGGCCAGTAGATGGGATTCGGAGGAGGCCTAATCTGTGGGATCTAATAGGTCTGTTGGAGGTAATTGGCAGCAGGCGGTCAGGTTATATCTATATTTACAAAGATAAGATATGCACAGGTGATGGATTTCCCGTGACGCTCTGTTGAAGTGAAAATTGAATTTTGAAGTAGGATATTTTTAAACTTTGGTGTTGGAGAAGATTCCTAAAAAACACCTTTGATAGCCAACCACCACCCTTCCAAAACAAAACAAGACAAGACAAGACGAAACACCCAAATGTATCTGTCTTAGGAGATTCTCTGCCATCCTGGTCATGATTGTCCCAAGGTGCTTTTTCAAAAGGCCATCAGATTTTCCTTGTTTTTTCCCCTTGAAGATGGATCCAGACAACTGGATTGTTTTTGTTATTCCTTGTTTTTCGAGGACTGAAAAGTCTTTAGGGAAAAACAAAGAAATTTCAGCTGCCTTTTGAAAAAGTACCACCTTTGGCACAAACAAACGGATCATCAAACCACTCAACCAGAATTCTTATTTGAGGCGTGGATGGCTATTATGTTTTGTACATATTATGCAAATATTTGGCTTTGCTGAGGAATTTATAATGTAGGGAAAAGCAGAAAGAAAGAGAAGAAAAAGACGATCAGCAGCAAGATGGATGGACAGAACTGATTACAGTAAAGATGGGTCCATTATTGGAAGATCTGTAGGACCATGTTGGAAACAGAATGCCTCCATGGGAAAAAATATCTCAGTGGTCAATAAAAGTCGCCATGATAGCAATAGCAATAGCAGTTAGACTTATATACCACTTCATAGGGCTTTCAGCCCTCTCTAAGCGGTTTACAGAGTCAGCATATCGCCCCCAACAACAATCCGGCTCCTCATTTCACCCACCTCGGAAGGATGGAAGGCTGAGTCAACCCTGAGCCGCTGAGATTTGAACAGCCGAACTGCAGAACTGCAGTCAGCTGAAGTAGCCTGCAGTGCTGCATTTAACCACTGCGCCACCTCGGCTCTAATAAACATTAGAACATTAATAAACATTAACATAAAATGACAATAATGTAAGATTATCTTTATTTATTTTTTGGTAATATCAGGATCTGTCCCCCAATGGTTTGTTATCTTTTATGGACTCCTGTCCTAGGGGACGAATCCCATTGCTTTTCTGCATGTAACAGAGAAAGCAAAGCTAAGGAAATCATGGCTACCTTTTGTATAGATGTTGTTTTTTAAGGAATTGCTTTATTACTGTGATCTTCATGTTGCATTTCCTGGCCCCTATCATTTTTGTATATTGCTAATTGATAGCCGAGTGGGGAATAGGGAGAAGCAAACAAATCCACAATTGCCATTACAGGAACTATAATCAGTCTGCTTATTTAGCACGGCGTAGTGTAAGGCATGGGTCCATTATTGGAAGATCTGTAGGACCATGTTGGAAACAGAATGCCTCCATGGGAAAAAATATCTCAGTGGTCAATAAAAGTCGCCATGATAGCAATAGCAATAGCAGTTAGACTTATATACCACTTCATAGGGCTTTCAGCCCTCTCTAAGCGGTTTACAGAGTCAGCATATCGCCCCCAACAACAATCCGGCTCCTCATTTCACCCACCTCGGAAGGATGGAAGGCTGAGTCAACCCTACAACCCCTATTGTAGGTTATCACCTACAATAAACACCTATAAAAGCATACAATATGGATACCAGGGATATAGACAACCTGTGCTATTAGAATGAGGCTCCTATAATTTTCTAAACATGCATTCAAAAGGTGGTAATTTATATAACTGTTCCAAAGTTCTGGCGTTTTTCTCTTACTATTACAAATCTACAAACACAGCTAGCTTTTTTTTTTTCCAGATTGCTTCAGCAAACATAGTGTATTTATCGCAGTTCTGCTGCCATCTAGTCTCTCAATCAAAAATCTGCAAAACTGAAGCCAAATGCTGATGAAATGATAGAAACTATTTGTATTTGTATTTTATTGGTCTTGTATGCCGCCCACTCCCGAAGGACTCCGGGCGGCTTACAATAAACAAGGGAAAGGGATAAATAGACAGTAGACAAACAACAATTTAAAATACACAACATTCATAGTTCCCTTGGGGCTGGCTATTTCAACAGCCCCCCAGCCTGCTGGTGGCTTTGCGGAAGGCCGGGAGGGTAGTAAGGATCCGGATCTCAACGGGGAGGTCATTCCAGAGGGCTGGAGCTGCAACAGTGAAGGCTCTCCCCTAGGGAGTCGCCAGCCGACATTGGCTGGCAGATGGGATCCGGAGGAGGCCCAGTCTGTGCGATCTGATCGGTCAATGGGAGGTAATCGGCAGGAGGCGGTCTCTCAGGTACCCAGGTCCGATGCCATGTAGGGCTTTATAACGACTAGCACCTTGAAGCGAGTCCAATCGATTAACCGAACAGCACCACTGGATATGTCGGCAATGTCACATTTATTGTGATGAGACAAAGTGAAAAATGCAGACATTTGTTAAGATCCTGATATTGTTTTTTTTATTATTTTATATTTTATAGTTTTTCCATTCACCTGTGGTAGAAAAGCTTAACTCTTAGGGGTTTTTTTTCTTTTTCTTTTTTTAATGAAGTGTGCTGTCCTAAATGGGCAGATTTACTCACACATAATGTGGGAAATGGAACAATATAAAAATGTACTAACAATGAGCGAGAGATTCACAGAGGCTGCTATTAACCTCCAAAAATTGTTACCTCACTATTCTAGTGATCAGGGACGTGCAGTCAGGGGAGGCAGGAGAGGCAGAGCCTCAGCACTGTCATCATGAAAATTAAAAAAAAAATGTAAAAGGAAAAAGGCAAGAGCTGAGGTCAGGCTGAGCTAGTTGCTGCCAGAGTCACCATGGATGACTCTGCTTAGTGCTTAACTGTTTAAAAAAGCCTCTTAAAAAGTGCCCTCTACAGGAGGCGGTAGGAAAATGACGTGCCTCATCTAGTCGGACTTTTTATGATCACTCGAGCAGAGTTAATCAAGGGTTAAAAGACGAAAAATTCCTGACCTAGATGAGGCACGAGCAGAGTTGAAATCCTCTCTGAAACAGCTGGAAAAGGTACGTGTGGGTTGGAGGGAGGGGGAGGAATTCAACTTCATCCTCCTGGTGCAATTTTGTGTGTGTGTGTGTGTGTGTGTGTGTGTGTGTTTGAGAGAGGGGGAGGGAGGGAGAGAGGGAGGAAGGAGGGGTAGGGAGAAGAAAAAGGAAAAGAAAGAAGGAAACTTATTTAGCAAAGGAGAAAAACAAATGCTGTCACTTTAAATCGGAACTAAGCATGCCTGGTTGTGGAATTCTGGGAGTTGAAGTCCACAAGTCTAAAAAAATTGCTGCCTCACCAGCCATAAACCTCACCGCACGTCACTGCTAGTGATAGAGTAGTGGTGTAGATAGGTCCATTTTATTATGCAGGTTAAATAGGAAACAAATTTGACTATAGTTCACTTTTTTTGCAAAAAGGGGCAGGAATTGCTTTTCTGTTACTTCAAATGTCTTTACAATATTATTATTATTAAAACATTGATGCCTGTGATTCACAGGCAGATATGAATCTATTACACTACCAACATGTATTGCACTTCGAGAAAAGGGCTTTAGATTGGAGCTATAATTATTTTATGCTTGATAATCTTAGTTTCCCCCCTCCAGATATGGTATGAAAATGCCTTGTTTTAAACCATATCTTGGTTTAACAATCAGTGTTAAAATACTGAGTCATATGAGCTGATGTAATACAACCTAGATTGTCATGTTTCTGAAACAGGCATCTCCAACCTTATGGACTGATGGACATATATAATCCTTTGGCCAGTCATAAAAGAAAGATCAAGTGGAGTATGGTCTCCAAAACAAGTCATCATGGATATTAGAACATCACTCTTAAAGCAATATAAACAGAATACATAAACAAATACTATTGGTCTCCTATGGAGCAGAGAATATTGGCCTTTCTCTGCACTCATCTTATCCTTAATATGAGCCAATATTATTTCATTGGGTTTATAGATACATCCACTTATGTGACTTGTGATCCCTCAAATGAGATGAATTCTACCATTCCAGAAGGTGTGGCTTTACTGTTCTGGGAATAACTGAGAAAACAACCAGGAAGGGATCACAATTGATAAATTGCCATGTCAGATGTGGCTGATTGCTTGCATTCAGCAAATTGACGCTACACAAAATTGACTCTGAATGAAGTCAAATTTGACTCCTGCAGGTCTGGTTTATTTGCCTCTTACTACACAATCATCATATGCAAATTAACTGTTGGCAAGCTGTATTATTACCCTCAAAAGAATGTGCATTTTGTTATGCATAGATTTTATACTAGCTTGGTATGTTTCTTCCAGTCTCGTATCAGAGACAATATGAAAGTAAACACACTTGTAGGATTAAGCATACCGAATCATGTATTCCCGAAATATTATTCATCAATGGATTTCTTAGACAGGCTATTATCAAACTGGAGAAACCTGAAGATAAAGAGCAATAGCAAATGGAGAATTTAAGTCTTCTGCAAGCATTCTTGTGTCCTCACATGCCAAGATCTGCATAGCCAACTACTTCTATACTGTCGCAGATGTTCGCTTTAGCACATTCATCTTGCAAAGGTAGAGAAAAGTGTCAGACATGTTAGATTGTCTGATCCACACAGCTGGAAAAAGGCTGCTAATGAGTAATATGAAAATGCATTAATTTTTGATGAGGGAGGACAATATATTTTTTTTAGGAAAAAAAGTTCACTCATAATTACTTTCGGTGTTACAATCTTTTATTTTATTTTGACCATTTTTTTTGGTTTGGGCATAGCCTTAAGCAAGGAGTTGTTTAATCATGATTGTTGAATCAGTCATAATAGTTTGGAATTAGTTTCACAATGCCCTTTTTAATTGGGAATCCAAAAAGATAAAAATGCCCAGGAATTCTCAGAAAACAACCTTGATCCACTAGTCCTAAACTTCCTCTCTCAAGGCAAAATATCCTGTAGTCTCTGTGTTAGTTAATGGATGGAAACGAATCAAGGAGAGACACAACCTTGAACTGAGGAGAAATTTCCTGACAGTTAGAACAATTAATCAGTGGGACAACTTGCTTTCAGAAGTTGTAAATCTTCCAACACTGGAAATTTTTAAGAAGAGATTAGATAACCATTTGTCTGAAATGTTGTAGGATTTGGATGGACTGGACCTCCAAGGTCTCTTCCAACTCTGTTATGCTATGCTATGCTATGCTATGCTATGCTATGAGCCGAGGTGGCGCAGTGGTTAGAGTGCAGTACTGCAGGCCACCTCAGCTGACTGTTAGTTGCAGTTCAGCAGATCAAATCTCACCGGCTCAAGGTTGACTCAGCCTTCCATCCTTCCGAGGTGGGTGAAATGAGGACCCAGACTGTGGGGGCGATATGCTGACTCTGTAAACCGCTTAGAGAGGGATGAAAGCCCTATGAAGCGGTATATGAGTCTAACTGCTATTGCTATTGCTATTGCTATTGCTATTGCTATTGCTATGCTATGCTATGCTATCCTATGCTATCCTATCCTATCCTATCCTATCCTATCCTATCCTATCTCCTTCGTTGTCTACCCCTTCCTTCTTCCACAACTTGCTGTATTGCATTTTACTTTCTCCAAAATCCTCATAATACTACATTGTTGATTTAGAAATCAGCATGATGTAATATTTTGATGGTACCATAGGCCTAGAATGAAAGATAAGCATCATAGAAATATTCATTCAAATCTTCCCAGAGCTCTGATTTCTACTTGGCCAACTATTATTCCCCATAGATTTATTGTGAAAATAAATTGTTTGTTAATTTAGAAAAAAGCATATATAGGTGCTGTGACTCAGCAGAGGTTTGCTGTGAGTTGAGTAGGGATGCAGGAATAACAATGCAGCTGAGGCTCATTAGTGTGGTCTTCTGGAAATAAAAGGACTGATGGTGATACGCCCTGGTTGCAGAAATCAACGTTTGTCGTTCGTTCGTGGTTCGTCGTTCATCGGTTGTGGTTTGTTTGTGAGAGGCACTTGGATAAGTGATTTGCTTTCTGTAACCCTGATTCAAAGAGACACTTGGAGAAGTGATTTGCTTTCTTTCTGAACACCTGGTTTGGCCGTAAGAGATCTTTGTTTTTGCATTCTGTTATCTTCTTGCCAGAGACTTTATTTATGTTTATTTTGGGCTCGCAGCCAGTCTGAGCCGAGGACTGATAAAGTTATTTCCTTTTAAGTCTGTCTGCCTGTCGTCTGTGAATGAGCGAAGGAGTGGGGTCAGAACATATAGGTACATCCACAATTGAGACCAATCTTTTTTGTTGTTGTTGTTTTTAAGGGAGACATTTGTTAAGTGAGTTTTGCTCCCATTTGCAACCTTTCTTGCCACAGTCGTTAAGTGAATCACTGCGGTTGATAAGTTACTTACACGGTTGTTAAATGAATCTTACTTCTCCATTGATTTTGCTTGTCAAAAGGTCTTGACCACGTGACCTTGGGACCCTGCAACAATCGTAAGTATGAACCAGTTGCCCAGTGCCTGAATTCTGATCGCATGATCATGGGGATGCTGCAAAGGTCTTAAGTATGAAAAAGTTTCATAAGTCACTTTGTTCTGACTGTAACTTTGAACAGTCGCTAAATGACCTGTTGTAAACTGAGGACTACTTGTACTGTAGATGACCTGAATTTCTTGGAGGGCAAAAAATAACACAAAGTCCTACTGAGGAACGATGATTATCGACATACTAAACTGTTGTGGCCCAGCAGGTGCCGTTGGAGCTGCCACCAGACTCTGACAGCGAGGGGTCTTATGAGTCGGCTCTGGAGGATGTGGAGGACCCTGGACAGGGTTCCAACTCCAAGCAGGGCGCAGAGAGGCTAGTTGGCTTCATTGGAACAATCATTGGATTGTTTTACCAGATACAATTCTTTATAGGGGAATAATAGGAGAACTAGATTTCTTTCATTCTTCTACATTTTAACATGTTTTACTCTTGGAAAAGGAAATAAATGCATTGCTCTTCACAGCCATTTTATGAGCCCCACAGAGGAACACATGCTGTTGATTCATCTTTGATGCTCAAGGGTATGTCATGTTCTTTCATAGTGACGTATACTTGTATGTTGATCCCCTTTGGTATGAGATTTGGGGGATGGGGTTAGTTTGTTTTTATATAAGCCAAATTATAAATAAATGGCCTATTTTTTTATTTGAACAGAGACAGAATCAGGACAATTTCATAGAATTTCTGTAAAGAAAGCATAAATGTGTTTTTTTTTCCATTTCTCAAAAGTCAGTGTTAGCAACGGCAGCAATTTTTCACTTCATTTTCCTCATTACCATCATGGTTGCTGATGGTACTGTGAGTTTTGCTATCATTGCAATTGGCAACATCTGCAGCAAATACATTTCACTTTCTTGAGTGCTGTGGAAGTACCCTCATTTTATTGCATTCAAATGGGGGGGAAAATCTACCACAAAAAGGAAACAAAAGTTAAGAAACTTCTTTTTGGGAGGAAAGATGGAAATCCTTTCCCCCCAACATTACCTTAAAATGTCTTCTGAAAAATTTCAGCTGTGCCAACTAAATTGTAGATGATATCAATAATTTAGTAAAGGACAGATTCTATGATATTACCTTTTAGCCTCATGGAAGGGAATTGCTCTCATTTTCAATATTTGCTAGGCTGTTTCTTTCGTATGTGTTAGAGCACAAATTCTGTCTGTTCTGAGCCCCCTCATCCCACAACAACACACACTCCGAGCCAGAGATAAGTTACGGCATTTAATTAACAGACAGACAGGTCCGTGGCAGCAAACCGGCACAGACAAGCTTGGGCAGCAATCAACACAGATAAGGCCTGGCAGCAATCCAGCCTGCCAAGCTCACAGTCATGTCCTCCGACATTCAATCCTGCGTTGACTTCTGCAAAGAGGGGCGTGAGGACAAGGAGTCTTTTTATAGTCTGGAGAGGAGCCTAATGACCACCAGCTGAGTGCAATTACCTCCTGTAACTGCACAACTGTTCCTGACACCTAGTAGCTCTTCAACGGCGTGCATCCAGGAACAACTCACTGCTGGCATCCAGCTCACTCTCCCTTTTCTCCTCCCCACTGGTCCAAGGCTCAGGTGCCTCCTGGTGGCCAACCAGCCTCTCTGCACCCTGCTCGGAGTCAGAACCCTGTCCAGGGTCCTCCACATCCTCCAGAGCCGACTCATAGGGCCCCTCGCTGTCGGAGTCTGGTGGCAGCTCCAACGGCTCCTGCTGGGCCACAACAGCTGTCTAAAGGTTTTCCATGGATTTGTGTCAAAGAGACTGAGTAGACCACCCATCCTTCTAGAAAAATCATTATGCAATGAAAAACAGGAGATTCATAGTGCCCAGCCTTTGGCCAAAATCTCTCTGAAAGGATGTAAGATGTCATAATCCTTTGAAAACCATTTCCTCTGAAAGAATTTCAGTTGCGAGTTCTTCTCCACCACTTGGGTGAGAAATGGAAGAAAAGATGCGACACGACTTCCTTGCCCCCCACATGAGGTTGCAGGCGTTTAAAAAAGATTATGTGAGTAATTAATTGCCCATATTGGATTGTGGATATTTATGCCTCTTTTTCTTGTAATAGGATACTGTGTGGTTTACAGCCCAGATAACAGCCAAACTCCACTTTTATAATCGAGAGAATAAATCCATAACATTTAGGCATATTAAAATCACTATCTTTTCCTGTTGTTTGTTTTTGGCGCTTGTTTTCCAAACACCAGGCTAATGAACTGTTTGAGTCAGATGCGCTGCAAAAGCAATTACAGGCTGTGATAAATGACTTGTTCAGTTTGGTTCCAGGTGCTGCACCTGATGCATAATGGGAAAACACAGAATAAATGAAGAGTTTTCTTTGTACACAGGTTATGTGTGGACAAAATGATCACAGCCATCTCTTCCCATTCTTCCAATCATTTTGCAGCTGAAATTAATGGGTAGCCATTTCTCTTGCAAGGTGCAGGGAGCAGAGGAAGGGGGAGAGTGTCGGGCTTAATGAAAACAAAGGATTTCTTCAGGGAAACCATTTCCAAGAAGGTCTTACATGAGCAATGCTTGTATGAAATATTGCCATCGTTCATGCATATAAAGGGAACAGCCTCCCGCGCTTACTGAATCCGGCACAAACATGTGCAATAAAACTGGAATAATAGTCCCTACAATAACATTATAGAATAATAATGCTTGGCAGTGCACCTGTGCTTATTTTCCTAAATAACCCATCTGCATTTCTACTGGCTTTGACAAGTTTTGGCTGTCCGTTTAATTTAGAGCACGGGAAGAAGAAATGAATCTGCATCCACAAGAAAAGAAATAAATGATTTACAGTAACCCAATTCTGTTGCCTGTTGTTAAACAATGGTAGCAGCAAAAATATCCCTTCCCCTATATTGGTGAAATGAAAATATCTGGGAAAGTGATGGTTCCAAAATATACTTTTATGTGAATGCCAATATTCAGAAACTGCCTTAATTTTAGCAATAGCAATAGCAGTAAGACTTATATACTGCTTCATAGGGCTTTCAGCCCTCTCTAAGCAGTTTACAGAGTCAGCATATCGCCCCCAACAAAAATCCGGGTCCTTATTTCACCCACCTCGGAAGGATGGAAGGCTGAGTCAACTTTGAGCCAGTGAGATTTGAACAGCCGAACTGCTGAACTGCAGTCAGCTGAAGTAGCCTGCAGCGCTGCACTCTAACCACTGCGCCACCTCGGCTCTCTTTACTTTGATTCTCTTGTGCAAGGCAAAGACTGGTAGATTCCCATCCCCTCACCCATTTTATTCTCGATCATTGTTTAACCTGAAAATATCCAGGCACCTACAACACGTACAACTTAACATTTGTAAATGTAATTGATAACACAAATACACACAGGCATGAAATCATTTTGAAACGTGGCCTTAATAAAGTTTTATTCCATGCACCCCTCCAACAAAGTCAAAGGCAAATTTAACCAGGAACCAAGTACTAAACTTGTCAACACAACAACACAACAACCAACCAAGCAGTAAGTATCCAGCAGTGATACTTAGTATGACCATGTCTGGGCATGTCTGAGTTGTGATTGTATGTATGCACCAGTGGTGGGTTTCAAAAATTGTTCGAACCTACTCTGTGGGTGTGGCCTCCTTTGTGGGAGTGGCTTGCTGCCCATGTGACCGGATGGGAGTGGCTTGCTGCCCATGTGACCGGATATGAAGATGCCGACGACACTTGTCAGAACCACCTTAAATGACCTCACACACAGCACTGGCATGCATAAGAATATGATGTAAACTTGTTTTTTAAAAGGCATCTTTGGTTTGCGTTAAAAGAACTTCAACACATGCAATGTTGTGATTGCACCACAAACACAGTAGTCATCCTTACCTTTCACAGAGGCACCGAGTTTTATAAATAGGAGCAGGATAGTGTAGAATAATCATCTCCAAGGACCAGTGGTGGGTTTCAAAATTTTTGGGAACCTCTTCTGTAGTTGTGGCCTGCTTTCTGAGTCCACTGGTGGAACCTCTTCTAACCGGTTCGGTAGATTTGACGAACCGGTTCTACCGAATAGGTGCGAATTGGTAGGAACACACCTCTGGTATGCACACAATTCAGTCATGTGACAGCTAGTAAAAAGGGGAGGTTGGGGGGGAGAGCTAGAGGTGAGGGGAATTATTTCTTGTTTTTCCTTCAGTTCATCTGATCTTCTTCCTGAAAAACCCAGCTGGGGTATGGACATCAGTCCCACCTCAGTAATACATAAGACAAAATCAAATAATTGATTAAGTGTTTTTCTGTTTCTCATTCTCAGTAATGTTTCTATCAAAAGATTGCCTAAAGCTTCCCAAAATGCAATTTTAATCTACTAGTTGCATATCCTGTGCCATTTTTTTAAAATTCTCTCTTTTGGCAATTGTTTTGAACAAAGTTCTCTTTTACTGCATTTCTGATCTTTCTAAGTAGTTACTCTGGTGCCCTCTTGCTACCTGTCCCAATCAGACGTGGACATACTAATTGAGATGTTGTTTTGAAATATTCAAACATTTTCCCATTTCCCCCCACTAATCAATCCTCTTTGAGAAATCAGGACAATGCCTCCAGTTCCCTACATCTTGGCTAAAGTATTCTGATCATTATTCCAATTCATTGAATAACTTTTAGATCTTCTGGAAGGTTTTAAATTGGTTAGGAGTAAATCCAGCGTGGTATGTTTTGCCTTTCTCTTGTTCCTTAAATGAACCAAAATGAAACCACTTATTCTAAATTCTATTTTAAAGAATTATAGTTCAGAATCAAAGCTGTCCAATTTATCAGTCGCCTGAAGTCTTTGCTGTACTATCTCTGCTAAAAACTATTCTTCTCTTTCTCCTTCACTTATATGGACAGTTCATCCCTTTAGAGAGAAAAAGTTAATAGCAATAGCAGTTAGACTTATATGCCGCTTCATAGGGCTTTCAGCCCTCTCTAAGCGGTTTACAGAGTCAGCATATCGCCCCCACAGTCTGGGTCCTCATTTCACCCACCTCGGAAGGATGGAAGGCTGAGTCAACCTTGAGCCGGTGAGATTTGAACCGCTGAACTGCAGATAACAGTCAGCTGAAGTGGCCGGCAGTACTGCACTCTAACTACTGCGCCACCTTGGCTTGATGTCCATGTTGATCAAGGAGAGAGGGGGGAGGGAGGGAGGGAGGGAGGGAGGGAGAGAGAGAGAGAGAGAGAGAGAGAGAGAGAGAGAGAGAGAAATGAACCCCATTAAGAGTTTTTGAAGGTAAGGTTCCAAAGGCAATTTATTATGAAATTGATAGAAAGTTACCTGCATCTGTCAGTTTTCTATCAGAAGGAAGGAAGGAAGGAAGGAAGGAAGGAAGGAGGGAGGGAGGGAGGGAGGAAGGAAGGAAGGAAGGAAGGAAGGAAGGAAGGGAAGAGGAGCAGGAGAAGATTCTGCAGAGTAAGCCTGGACAAAAGATGCTAAATATTTTTCTATTTTGCAGAAGTAGATCACAGATAGAGGGAGTTTTTTACTTGCTATCACATCTCCTCATTCTGATAGTGGTTGATAGGAAGAAAGCTGGAAAGTGTTGATGCTTCTCAAAATGTTACCTTCAAAGGTCTATATCAGGAATGATTGAGAAGGATATGTCTTTCATATAGAAGGGCCGTGCAATGTCCCTATTGCCAAACCATTCAGATAGGTATTTAAGCATTTATAAGAGTTGCTGAAAGTCGAGAGTAATATAAATTTAATAAATCTTCAGAATGACCCATTTTAAGATTTCCAGAGCAGAGGTTTGCACACAGATAACACAGTTCCTTCATAATGCATCATAGCATTTATGGCTAGTATTTCTTACAGCTCCTAGGGTTGGCATTTAAATTTGTCACAAATGGCTTGGTGTTGTGGCCCAGCAGGAGCCATTGGAGCTGCCACCAGACTCCGACAGCGAGGGGCCCTATGATTCGGCTCTGGAGCATGTGGAGAACCCTGGACAGAGTTCCGACTCCGAGCAGGGCGCAGAGAGGCTGGTTGGCCACCAGGAGTTGCCTGAGCCTTGGACCAGTGGGGAGAAGACAAGGGAGTGTGATCTGGACGTCAGCAGTGGGGAGGAGCCAAGGGACTGAAGAGCTGATAGGTGTAAGGAACAGTTGTGCAGTTACAGGAGATAATTGCACTCAGTTGGTGGTAATTAGGCTCCTCTCAAGACTATAAGAGGACTGCTCGTGCACACACCCCGTTGCAGGAGTCAATGCATTGACTAAAAGTTGGAGAACTTTTGTGGCTAGCTTGGCAGGCTGGATTGCTGCCAAGTGTGTGTGTGTGTGTCAGAACAGTCAAATATAGACTTCAAGAATTTGCTTCAAAACCAAAGGAAGTTCTTCAAAAACATTTTATATCTTTATAAAGTAAGCATGGGAGAAAGATGAAGTGGAGGAAGAGGCAATTCTTTAACTTCCAAATGACTCTGCCATATTTTGTATTCCTGGTCAAATACTTTATTTAAAAATTACTATATTTAAATTGTGGAGCTTTCGTTCACTGTAGGCTGAGGAGTTTGCATTTCATCACTATTAAATGAACCATGCCACTCTGCTTGCTTTCGATGACATATGTGTTCTGCTCAGTGTTTCGTGCATGTCATATTTAGAACAGTTTTCCTTTCCTTTCTCTCTCCTGCCCTCTCCCCTCCCCTCCCTTCCCTCCTCTCCTAGAAATTAATCAGAAATATAGTATGTTGAAGGTGAAGACAATAAAGATAAGTTAGAAGCTGAGAAAGGTGATCTTTATTCTATTGCATTGTGACATGGCTTCATCCAGCCCCATGTTCTAGCCTTCCTCAACTTGAATTGAACTGTGATGATTCTTAAGTAAATCCGAAAAGAAAGCTTCTGCAGTATTATCAATCCTTTAATTTATTTATAGAATCTATTCTGACATATTTATCCTTGGATATGAATACCCTGAATTTTGTACAGAAGTTTAAAATATATATTCCTCAAATTGCTTTCTTTGTGCAATATAGTCGCTTTTATCCTAGATAGTTTGATACCTTTTTTAATCTCTCCTCCATTGCCAGTGACTTCTTTTAATTTTTCCAGAAATATTTTTTTCTGCTGTATGTATAACATCCTCATCTAACACAATTATGTATAATTAGAAAAAAGGTCAAAATTATAGTTTGGCCCCTCCAAAATAACTATTACCTCCGATTTCAACTTCATCTTTCAGGATGTAACCAACTTAGTAGTAGAAAGAAAATTTCTACAATTCGCTCACAATTGTTGACGGATTGATATCATTCTTTTACAAAGTGATAAATGACATTGTGAGTTTTGAAAGTCCACAAGCATCAATGAATTAAGTGCACTCTTCCTTAGATGCTAGATTTACATGATACTGGCATCACCATGGCAACTGCATATTTGAGCTAAAATAAAAGAGAATGATCATATCTCCAGGCTATAAAAAGATTTGAAGTAGAAAGTTACTTTAGAGACTTTCGGTAAAGAATTGGCAACTCCCTTATAGGGAAACCATTAAAAAAAAAAAACCTTTTTCTTTCTATCTATTAAAAGAAAAAACGCCTGCAGCTAAACTGTCTGCTGTGATCCAGATCTTATCAAGGTCTCTGACAAAAGATGCAAGCAGTCACTCATTTAATGGCAACTCTGGTAGTTAAATCCTGTTTCCAATATATGCTGAGGGCTCCTGATGAACAAATGCTTTGCCGATTTCATTGTTGGAGGGAAGCAAAGAGGACACAAGTAACCCTTGCCTTTTGATTTCTTTCCATTTGCTATTTTCTCTGCTCCTTTTTAATGCCAACACAGAAAGTTTTGCTGCCTGAACAGTGGTGGGTTTCAAAAATTGTTCGAACCTACTCTGTGGGTGTGGCCTCCTTTGTGGGGGTGGCTTGCCGCCCATGTGATCGGATGGGAGGGGCTTGCCACCCATGTGACCGGATATGAAGATGCCGACGACACTTGTCAGAACCACCTTAAATTACCTCCCACACAGCACTGGCGTGCATAAGAATATGATGCAAACTTGTTTTTTTAAAAGGCATCTTTGGTTTGCGTTAAAACAACTTCAACACACGAAATGTTCTGATTGCACCACAAACGCAGTGGTGTTTGTGTTTACCTTCCACAGAGGCACTGGGTTTTATAAATATGAGCATGATAGTGTAGAATAATCATATCCAAGGACCAGTGGAGGGTTTCAAAAATTGTTTGAACCTACTCTGTGGGTGTGGCCTCCTTTGTGGGAGTGGCTTGCCACCCATGTGACGGGATGGGAGTGGCTTGCCACCCATGTGACCGGATATGAAGATGCCGACGACACTTGTCAGAACCACCTTCAATTACCTCACACCCAGCACTGGCATGCATAAGAATAGGATGTAACTTGTTTTTTAAAAGGCATCTTTGGTTTGCGTTAAAACAACTTCAACACACGCAATGTTCTGATTGCACCACAAACGCAGTAGTCATCCTTACCTTTCACAGAGGCACTGAGTTTTATAAATAGGAGCATGATAGTGTAGAATAATCATATCCAAGGACCAGTGGTGGGTTTCAAAAAACGTTGGAACCTCTTCTGTAGGTGTGGCCTGCTTTCCGGGTCCACTGGTGGAACCTCTTCTAACCGGTTCGGTAGATTTGACGAACCGGTTCTACCGAATAGGTGCGAACTGGTAGGAACCCACCTCTGCGACTGAAGCAAAGCCAATGCAGAGCTCCTGAACCTAAGATCTTTGTGCCATTTCAGACACCAGTTCCTTCCTCCATTGATTTTCCCTGACATTTTGCTGCCAGAAGATAACCACTTCACCTTGCTGCATAGCAGGACTGAGCCTTTTCCCCCTTGCTCAAAATTCAGGGCATTGATTATTTATCTAGAGGAGTTTTGCCCTCCATTTTAATTTTGAGCTATACTTTGCATACATGCAATGGCTGCCTGATTCAGTCACTCTGGGTGAGCATACATTTTGACCATAAATTAACATGAGCAGTTGTGGAGTTTCTGGAAAAGGGAAAGAAGAAAGATGGATAGACATATCAACAATCAAGATATTAATGGCTTGTCCATTGTCAGTTTATGGTAAATTAGTTTCACTGGAGTACTGCATGTCAGAACGTAACATTGCAGACCATTTTACTAAGGCTCGAGGTAATATAAAGCATAAACGTTGTTGAGAGGAATACGGCTTAAGATTGTAAGATTCATATATTGTCCTACCCAAAGGGGAGAATGTTAGGAATATAATCTAATGGTTGGGTTGGCAATATATAAATCATGTAACAATGCTGTACCTGTTTGTTTAAATCATGCTGTAAATGTGATTGGGTGCTGTTTTCCTCAATCGGCCATAAGAGGGAGCCAGAATCCCTGTTAGATGCTGATCTGATCTGAGTGTTTGGAAGCTGGCTGTTAGAAGTGACATATAGTGATCAGCACGAGCTATTGTACATTTTGCAACTGCTAGCAAACTTTGTTTACCGGACTGTTTGTATGATTATGGACTATGTTATTTGGATTATGCCTTAACTGAAAGACGTTGATGACAGACTGTCTTATCCGCGTATGACTTGGACTGTTTGATAGACTCTGATACCTCTATTTCCACGAAAGTAAAAGCCTATTTAAACTGCAGTGTCTCTGTATGCTGGTTTGTGTGTTCTCCAACACAACTCTCACAACGCTTCTCTGAACGCACTCGTTCTCCCAACGGGGAGCTTACCTAACACTGGACACTGTAATTTTGTTTTATTTTATTTTCTTTTAAAAAATCCTAAATGTTAGCAGGATTAAGGGTGGAGTAAGGAAATTGGACATATTGCACTAAATTTGAAATGATATTTGAAAAGCTAGTGGATTCTACAAATAAGCTGCATGTTGACATCCCTCATATGGAAATTAGTTTTTGTTTTTTTCCAGTGACAAGAATGCATTATTTACATAACAATTTGAATATTTGAAATGTTGAAAAAGAAAAATCAAAAACAGGTTCTGAAACAATATGTTTAAATAGGGATTCTGTGAACTTAATGTCTGCTTTAAATATTTTTTAAAGCTTTCTTTCATGGCCATATTATATTATGTGCTCCAGTGAAAGAAAAAAACTGAAATATTTAAAGAAAATTGGGAAATAAAGTTAAAGAATTGTTGAGTAGATATGCAGCCTTACAAGCTAGACTGGCAGTTTATCAAACTCTTAAGTCTATTAACTATGAACTTAATTCTGTCTATGAAGAATTTGATATTTGTTCAAATATTGAATAGTTACGAAATGTATAAGCCATTGATGTGATAGGAAACACCTTTTGTTAACCTATTGGCCCATCAGTTGAAACATGCGGCAAATAATACTATTTTACCATTAAGAATATTGAATATACAATTAAATATACAGTGATCTTGACTTAATTTAATAAATCATAAATTTAATTAAAATTGATTATAGAACTTGTATGTTGTCTCCATCACTGGTGTAATTCTAAGAAACTTACACATTATGATTAATAAATCAGATTTTTTTATAAATAAGTTATACTTGATTTTATAATGCCAAGTCAAACATTACTAAAAAAAACCAATGGTTTTTATACAATAGAATTCTTGAAGTTTATGCGTGATTAAACTGTTGAACTTGCAGCATCTCCTTTGTTCTTTGCTCACAAAATAAAAACAACAACAACAACCTTACAATAATCTTTCAGGAAATAATAAATACTCTGAAACCTATGAAAAAAAGGAATGTTCCAGATCCTAAAGATTAATTAATTGCATGCATAAACATAGATTGACTTTTATGCCTCGTTTTTTATTAGAAGCATACAATTGTGCTTTTAAAATAAGTTTTTTCCAATTTCATTTAATGAGATTTATGTAAGTTTAGGGCTGTGGTTGTACATCTTATTTAATGACTATTTTGTTAATTGTCAGTGCTAGAATTCTGACAGTAACCTTGGATAGAGCTTGCAGGTAATATTACTTTTGATTATTCCTCCAACGCAGTTTGATTTTATAAAAGGTCACCGGGCCGCAGACAAAATTAGATCATTAATTGACATTTCAGTTATATGTTCTGCAAACTGAAATTGGCAGTGGTAATTTCAAGTTGAAGAAAGGTGTGTATTTGTGTACTTTTGTATATACAGGTGAGATAATCTTGTTGACTACTAACCCACATAATCTGAAAATTAATGCATCGGAGATAATAATAGCTGTGTTTAGCACGGAAAACGGATGTAGTAATTTCAAGTTATTAATAAATGTTGCGAATGAGAGCAAGTAGATTAATTTGTGTGCTTTGGTAGAAGGTTTACAAAAGGAGATAAAATGGAAATTTATGAAATTTAAGTTCTATGGAAAAAGTAGCAGATAATACCTGATCTAGAGCCGAGGTGGCGCAGTGGTTAGGGTGCAGTACTGCAGGCCACTTCAGCTGACTGTTATCTGCAGTTCAGCGGTTCAAATCTGACTCAGCCTTCCATCCTTCCAAGGTGGGTGAAATGAGGACCCAGACTGTGGGGGCGATACGCTGACTCTGTAAACCGCTTAGAGAGGGCTGAAAGCCCTATGAGCGGTATATAAGTCTAACTGCTATTGCTATTGCTATATGTGACTGAAGTGGTGCAGTGGTTGGAATGCAGTACTGCAGATTAACTCTGTCCACTGCCAGGGGTTCGATCCTGACCAGCTCAGGTTGACTCAGCCTTCTGAGGTCAGTTAAATGAGGACCCAGATTGTTGGGGGCAATATGCTGACTCTGTAAACCACCGTAAAGAGGGCTGTAAAGCACTTTGAAGCAGTATATAAGTCTAAGTGCTATTGCTATCTGTTGCAAGGAATACATGTTTTTTTTTAAAAAAAATGCAATGGCTGTATATCTTATTCTTTTCACTTTGTTACATGGAAGAATGTTTGTTTTATGCTATAAAATTGGGCATACGAAGTGAAACATAAAAAAATAAATCAAATTAAGTAAAAATGGGATTCCTTTCTATGTTTAGGTGGGAAAACAAGTAGCAATACGATAAAGAATGTGGTTCTTTATCGTAAAGTGAGTCACTAGTATAAAAATCATATTGCTACTTGTTTTCCCACATAAACATAGAAAGGAATCCCATTTTTACTTAATTATCAATTTATTGTTTTAGGTTTTCTCTTCATATGCCTATATGTATTGGAGTGGTTTGGTTATTCAAAAAGAAACTAACATGAATTGAATTCTGAAACAAATATATAAAGAAAATATGAATAGTTTAAGGGGAAGGGAAAACATAAGAAAATGATAGAGGATGGTACTTTTTTAGAAAGAGAGAGAGATGAGAATTGTTTTGAGCAAAAGACAGTGTTTGGCCCAGTGTATGAACATAGTAGAAACAAAGATGATTGCAAGTATATGAAAAGAGAGGTATAATATACATTGATGTTGTGAACCAAATTTCTTTTCTTTTCTAATAAAGCCGTTAATTTATTTTGCTTGCTATTTCTTACTCACTTTCTGCCTTTTCATAATATTGTTTATGAAAAAGCAAGTATTAAATATGTACAGCAGGTAAGTAACAAAAATAATTATGCATCAATATATGAAGAATTCTTGATTGACTAAGTGTGTGGCAATGCTATTCTTGTGCTGAAAAAGTAACACTAACTTGGATTTATATCATGGGTTGCTTATATTGCCTCATTTTATACTGGGAAACTGATTCGTTTGAGGCAATGGGAAGACTCCTCAATTTGATGTTCATTTGATATTGTCAAGGTTTATAAAGGGGGCAGTTTTCAATGTGGATTTTAATATGCTTCTGATTGTTTTTGTCTTTTCTTACTCTACATGGTAAACTTGATTTTAATTAACCATGGTTGGGAAAAATTAAGTATAACTGAGGACACCAATTAATGGTCGCAATTGAGACAATTTATCAAGTTAAATACTGAAAATATATAGACCGATGTAGGTGGTGGTAACAGAATACAAATGGTAAGGACAGAAGTTGTAACTGAAGCCCCTTACTTATTATGTTAGCAATAGCAATAGCAATAGCAGTTAGACTTATATACCGCTTCATAGGGCTTTCAGCCCTCTCTAAGCGGTTTACAGAGTCAGCATATCGCCCCCACAGTCTGGGTCCTCATTTCACCCACCTCGGAAGGATGGAAGGCTGAGTCAACCTTGACGCCGGTGAGATTTGAACTGCCGAACTGCAGAACTGCAGTCAGCTGTAAGTAGCCTGCAGTGCTGCATTTAACCCACTGCGCCACCTCGGCTCTTCAATACATATATATACATTACCAAGGATGTGCAATCAAGAACGTGATCACATCAAAAACCTGATCACACCAAGAACCAGATCCCATCAAAAACCTGCTCATGTTACCTGATCTCCTTGTAGAAGCTCCTATACAGGTAGTCCTTGCTTACCATATTCTAGTTGGGACCAGCAACCTTCTCCCTAACCAAAATATTGTATGATCAACCCACTTAGCAACAGTAGTTCTGGCAGTCTTAGTTGCCTTTGTTAAGTGAATCATCTGGGGCAGTGATAGGATTCAAAAAAAAAAAAATTACTACCAGTTCTGTGGGCATGGCTTGGTGAGCATGGTGTGGCTTGGTGGGGATGGTTTGGTGGGCATGGCAGGGGAAGGATTCTGTAAAATCATCCATTCCCTCCCCACTGCAGGGAGAAAAAAATCCAGTGAAGCTAAAAATCAACCCCAACAATCTACCATTGCAGTGCATCTCAAAGCTTATTAAATTAGGTTTACACAATCCAGAAGGAGAGTTTGAAGAATTAGCCAAGTAACCCTACAGTTTGTCCTCCAGCCTTCAAGCTTAGGCCCTGACAGTAATGATTGAATCTGAAGTTGTGGGACGAGTCATTTAGATTTTGATTGCACCAGGCAGGGATCGTGATGAAAAACAGCAGCTGTTCCTTGAGGAGACATCAAAAAGATACCTCCAACTCTGCAATGGTGCTTAAAAGCAATTTTATTAGAATCCCAGGGGGGAAAGGGTTTTAAAACAAAGAACACAAAACACCAGCAATATTTATTATAATTGCTTCAGACTCCAGCTGTGAGATAGTTAATTTGTCAACTACAGAGATGGAAATGCTTAGTTTCCTCACATTTATTGGATAGAAAAGAGCATTACAGACCTATTCACATATGGTATGTATTTATGTATGTATGTACATACATACATACTGTACATATATACATTATACTGTATATTGATATATGTATGTGTGTGTGTGTGTACATATATATATATAATATATATTATATAATATATATTATATATATATATATATACATACAAATACATACATACACACACACACACCCACAACACATACATACACACACACATACACACACGTACGTACGTATGTATGTATTTAAAGTCACAACCCCTGGTATGCCCAAACATGGGAGGAAGTTCACTGCTTCCATTTTCTGTCCTTCGGCTCGTCACAAGAGACCATTCAGACAGATGGTTAAGGAGAAGAAACTTGTGGCTCAATGGTTAACACATCTGCCTAAGATGCAATACAGCCCAGGTTCAAATCCCAGTAAGGGTATGGCTAGCTGATGAGAGCTAAATAGCTTGAAATAGATCTATACTAGTCTCCCTTTATTTATTTATCAGCACTAATACATACATATATATATATGTGTGTGTACATATTTTCCATTCACGTAGGTATGTATGTATGTATGTTGTATGTATGTATGTATGTATTAAAATTTTCCCAAGAAATCTTTTTCTTTCCTGTAATGCAAATTTCCTTTGTCAAGGTACCTTTCACATAATTTTTTTATATGTGATTACCTTTTTAACATTTTTAACATAGGCATCTGAACACACACACAGACACACAAACATACATATGTTGTGTGTTTTTTCCAGATGCCTACCTCACAGTGTTTCTGTCTGTGTGTATGTTTGTACAAGCACATATTGCAAACACTGTACTTTTTAATCAGAGGAAAAATAATAACTAGCATTGTCAATTCAATAGTATAGTATAGCCTTTATTGTCATTGTACATCATGTATACTTCTGTCCCTTACAGCAGATCTCACAAATTACTTCGTTTGGAAATCTTGTGGGTTTCTTTTGTAGCCATCCTAAAAAGGATTTACAATGGAAACAATTTTCTCAGGGCAACGAAAGGACAATGACGTGGCATTTTGTCTTATATTCCTTAATTATTAATTAATTGCATAGTTAAATAAGGCTATCCAATTAAAAATAAGGAATCTGAGACAAATGTCAAGTCATTGTCCTTTCAAAAAGAGATTTTTTCAATCGTGCTTGAGATTTGTGAAATGTCCTTATGAGAGAAGAGCACCAATTTGCTTGGTTTTGGAAATAGCTTAAAAGTTTTTTTTTTTCTACATATGTTCACATGGAAGTAAATACCTCTGACTTCAATGGGGCCTAGTTTTAAGAAAACAAACTTGGGCCTGGTGCCTTGTGATATGACTGAAGCAAACATTTTTATTTACTGGATGACTCAAATAATTTCAGAAAGACTTTCATCCATATCTTCTGGCCAGGCTCACCAAACAGATTTGAACTTGCAGATAGAGGAAAGGTTCTCTGTCAGTCAGTTGATTTCTACATAATCCGGGGAATGTTGAGAAAGCTTCTAAAAGTCTCTTCTCTTAGTCTAAGGAAAAGAATAATTGTAAAGATAACTGGAAATGAACACCAAGCAGCTTACCAAGTGGCATTTCTCAAGAGCTCAATGAGAGGAATGCCCTCAGCTACATTTTATCGCCTCTTTGATTATTTCCTAAATCTTGAGATGTTTGTACAGAACATATCCAGGCTTAGAAAGTACTTTATGATATCTCTCAATAGGATGTCTTATGCAATGTTAACAACAACCTGAGAGAGATGACTGCATTGATACGTCTGAAGTTAAAGCCTGAAAATATCATATACATCTTTGTATAACAAAATTCCAGTAAAGCACTTTAGAAGGGAGATTAGCAATAGCAATAGCAATAGCAGTTAGACTTATATACTGCTTCATAGGGCTTTCAACCCTCTCTAAGCGGTTTACAGAGTCAGCATATCGCCCCCACAGTCTGGGTCCTCATTTCACCCACCTCAGAAGGAGGGAAGGCTGAGTCAACCTTGAGCCAGTGAGATTAGAACTGCTGAACTGCAGAAAACAGTCAGCTGAAGTAGCCTGCAGTACTGCACTCTAACCACTGCACCACCTCGGCCATAGCATAGCATAGCATAGCATAGCATAGGTCCTCATTTTACCCACCTCGGAAGGATGGAAGGCTGAGTCAACCCTGAGCCGGTGAGATTTGAACTGCTGAACTGCAGATAGCAGTCAGCTGAAGTGGCCTGCAGTACTGCACTCTACCCACTGCGCCACCTCGGCTCTCCTGAACCTTACCTCAGTACGGAGAAGTGCAATGCTAAAACTTTCTCTGCTCACTTCTTATTGCAACTTCCTCTAATGTATGGCATACAGGTTTCCATATTTAGACATCCAGCTCGAAGGAGATTAGCTAGGAAGATATTTTGGTTACACATATTTCATGGTAAGCAATGGATTTCATCACATTCTGAGTCCAAGAGCCATTTCCTTTTGCCATCCCACCACACCCCAGAGGTGATCAAGTGAGATGGTCATAGTTTCAAGGTTAATTTCAAACTATTTCAAAGTCGTGGTCAGTTTTAAAGGTGGGAGGATAAACTGACTATGATCCCCTTGTGCGCCCTTGAATTGGTCCTTTTGATAATTAGTTTTTACCCTAGAACTTCAGCTATAAATTCAGGCACAAAGTGCCTTTGTACCAGAGGTGGGTTCCTACCAGTTCGCACCTATTCGGTAGAACCGGTTCGTCAAATCTACCGAACCGGTTAGAAGAGGTTCCACCAGTGGAAAGCAGGCCACACCTACAGAAGAAGTTCCAATTTTTTTGAAACCCACCACTGGTCCTTGGATATGATTATTCTACACTATCATGCTCATATTTATAAAACTCAGTGCCTCTGTGAAAGGTAAGGGTGACTACTGCGTTTGTGGTGCAATCAGAACGTTGCGTGTGTTGAAGTTGTTTTAACGCAAACCAAAGATGCCTTTTAAAAAACAAGTTTGCATCATATTCTTATGCAGGCCAGTGCTGTGTCTCAGGTAATTTAAGGTGGTTCTGACAAGTGTCGTCGGCATCTTCATATCCGGTCACATGGGCGGCAAGCCACTCCCATCCAGTCACATGGGCGGCAAGCCACTCCCACAAAGGAGGCCACACCCACAGAGTAGGTTCGAACAATTTTTGAAACCCACCACTGGTATACATCTATCAGCTAAATAAAAAGAAAACTTAAAAGCCTATATATAGTGAGTTCATGCATGTTCAAAGTTTAAAGGTAGGACATTTGACTTACAAATCATTTCTTTTTTTAATGTAAAGGTTTTGAATTGCAGGAGTACATATTATAACTACTATTGTAGGAAATGACCAGGCGAGCTCAAGGGAGGGGTCAAACGTGCCATTAGTCATGAATCTCTTTGTGCCCGCAAGAGATCTAAATCCAGCACACCTTGAATTCCTTCTACTCTTCTTTCCTGCTGTTTTTCCTTGGCCTCTAGTAGCTTGTTGAGAGCTTAAGCTTGCAATAAATCTTTATACTCATTTGAGCTGTCTGGATCTTCTGATTTTCCTAGTGCTTGACAGCTACATACTGTATATATTACAATAAAAAGCTACTTTCGTGTTCTTTTTTTTCCCATTCAAAAGGACGCCTTTCTCTTCTCTTTCCCATGTCTTCAAATAAGAGCATATAAAAACTGGGAAAAAAATAAAATCTTCTCCAAGAGGAAGATTAATTCTATACATTCAAGTTAATTCTATAAATTTAAGAACTCTTATCTGAGCAGATCTGAATGGTTATAGAGTCTTAGCACCAAAGTTTAATTACAGTTAGATAGAGGAAATAGGAATGCATTTGCTGGTGTAGAAGATATTTTCACAATAAGGGAAGCGTCTGGAGCATGGCACAGAAGCAAGATATCACCTACCCATTAATTGGGTATTTCCAGATGAAACTTTTACTGTTAGGGGATTCATAAAGGAAACAATTTTGACATGATGTGGGAAGCTCCAAATTATGCAAAATAAACTGATTGGAAATAGGATCCCAGTGAATGCAGGAATTTTCCATTTTAGCACTTAGACTTATATACCGCTTCACAGTGCTTTACAGCCCTCTCTAAGCTGTTTACCAAGTCAGCATATTGCTCCCAACAATCTGGGTCCTCATTTTACTGACCTCAGAAGGATGGAAGACTAAGTCAACCTTGAGCCAGTCAGGGTTGAACTGCTGGCAGTCAGCAGAGTTAGCCTGCAATACTGCATTCATATTCCAGGAAGGAAGGGAGGAAGAAGGGAGGGAGGGAGGGAATGAGGGAGGGAGGGATGGAGGGAGGAAGGAAGGAAGGAAGGGCAATAGCATTTAGACTTACATACCACTTCACAGTGCTTTTACAGCCCTCTCTAAGCTGTTTACAGAGTCAGCATATTGCCCCCAATAATCTGGGTCCTCATTTTACTGACCTCAGAAGGATGGAAGGCTGAGTCAAGCTTTTCTTTTGGATTATGTTCACAGGGTGATTCAATTGTTTTCTGAAAGCAAATCTTCTCCAAACAGAAAAGGGTTCAGGTGTGATGTAGCTTTTAACCACCTGAAATATCATATCCAAAACATTGTGAATTACTTTCTGTCAAGCACAGGAAATCGGGAGTCCAGACAGCTCAAAGGAATATAGGTTTATTGTATGCTAATGCTCTCTATAATAATCTGAGCTACTAATAGTCAAATCAAATTGGTGGTAAATAAGAGTCAACTGAATTCAAGGTGGACTGAACTCAGATCTCTTGTAGAAACGAAGGGACTCAAGACCGATGATGCATTTAACCTCTCCCTCAGGCTCAACTGGTCATCTCCTACACTTCCTGTTTTGGAAGATTTATAAATGCGGCTGCACGGGTTATCATGGGGGCACCTAGGTGCTCCCATGTTACACCCCTTTTAGGCAGCCTGCACTGGTTGCCGGTTGTCTTCCGGGTGCGATTCAAAGTACTAATTATGACCTTTAAAGCGCTCCATGGCTTAGGCCCAGGGTACCTGTGAGACCACCTACTGCCACCGGTAGCCTTCCACCGTCCAGTGCGATCCCACAGAGTTGGCCTCCTCAGGGTGCCGTCGGCCAGACAATGTCGGCTTGCGACCCCCAGGGGGAGAGCCTTCTCTGTGGGAGCGCCTTCCCTCTGGAATGAGCTGCCCCCGGAGCTTCGTATAATCCCCGACCTCCGGTCCTTCCGACGCGCCCTAAAAAGTTGGCTTTTCCAGCAAGCCGGCCTGGCCTGAACAAAACAAAAAAATTATTGATCATTGTTAATTTTAATTCAATTTTTTTAAAAAAAATATTATTGTCAATTCTAATTGGTTTGTTTGGGATATTCTATTTAATTTCTTTTTTAACTTTTGTATTATGTGTTTCTTTTAATGTTGTAGGCCGCCCTGAGTCCTTGGGAGAAGGGTGGCATATAAATCTAATAAACCAAACTAAACCAAACCAAATGGAAAACCACCTAACCACTCATGGTATTGCAGGATCAGTTTGCCCCAGAAGCAAAGGGTTCAATCCCCAGCAGAGATTGTACATGGCAACGCTGGAAAATGAATTCCTTTTGAAGTCCCATATAGGGAAGAATCAAAGTACATTACATACAAAGAGAAAACCTGTGGGGGATGCTGCCCATCTTCCTTATAAGAGGTCTTTATGCTTGCAGCATAAGCAGTTCCAAATTGCTTAAAAAACACCTCTATATTTGCCTTTATTTATTACTTTTCTGCTTGGGAAACCTTAATCACCGGAATGAATTTTCATATTGCCTATATCTGTTTGACATTTTCATCCCAACAGTTCCACCGCTTGCAAACTTTTTTTTCCTTAAAAAAAAAAAAAGATTTCATGAAATTTCAGCTCCCTTTTCTCAGATGGATAAGTTTGTGCGAACTTTGCTGGTTGATTAAGTTATGCATGAGGAAGTGGGGGAAATGTAAGACAATTGTATATTCAAATGGCTGCTAATTACACCCTCCTGACATAGTTATTAGATGAAGAACACACTTGGAATAAAACCGCTGCACCATCTAATTGAACTCAAAAATATTTCTGACATTTTAATGAACACACCAATTAGTTTTATTTTACAAGTCTTTCAAATGAATCACAAAGGATTAGAAAACGACATTCAAGGTCTGTGTGGTAATTAAGTTGTATTAATGCAAGAAGGTGAAAGAAAAGAGGTTTGATGCTTACTTTTGTTTATTTTATTTATACTCTGCCCCATCCCAAGGACTAAGGTTGCTATTAGGCATTTAATCATTGTCTGGGTCTGTTTTGGGTTAAGGCAGGTCATATTGTTGAACCTAAGGGAGAGGCAGCACTAATGCAAATGCAACAAGCAGAGAGATATAATCAATTGTCACTGTCCCTTTTTGCCTAGAGTTCACCATTTGGACCCCAAAACTATTTCAGGGAGTTAGAGGACAAATGTTCAGGAAACATGGCATTTAGGTACAGAATTGTCAGCCCTGAGCCCTGCATATGTTTTGTATGTATGTATGTATATATCAGAGGTGGGTTCCTACCAGTTCGCACCTATTCGGTAGAACCGGTTCGTCAAATCTACTGAACCGGTTAGAAGAGGTTCCACCAGTGGACCCGGAAAGCAGGCACACCTACAGAAGAGCTTCCAAAAAATTTTGAAACCCACCACTGGTCCTTGGATATGATTATTCTACACTCTCAAGCTCATATTTATAAAACTCAGTGCCTCTGTGAAAGGTAAGGATGACTCCTGCGTTTGTGGTGCAATCAGAACATTGCGTGTGTTGAAGTTGTTTTAACGCAAACCAAAGATGCCTTTCTAAAAACAAGTTTACATCCTATTCTTATGCATGCCAGTGCTGTGTGTGAAGTAATTTAAGGTGGTTCTGACAAGTGTCGTTGGCATCTTCATACCCGGTCACATGGGTGGCAAGCCACTCCCATCCGGTCACATGGGTGGCAAGCCTATTTTTGGAACCTCTTCTGTAGGTGTGGCCGGCTTTCCGGGTCCACTGGTGGAACCTCTTCTAACCGGTTCGGTAGATTTGAGGAACCGGTTCTACCGAATAGGTGCGAACTGGTAGGAACCCACCTCTGCAACAGAGTGAAAAGATGGCAACAAATCAGCTGGGTGACCTTAGACCAATCCCTGAATCTCATCCCTAGGCAGAAGACAAGGGCAAAACATTTTTTAAAAAAAACCTTGCCAAGAAAACGCAGGGACTTCTCTAGAATTGGACATGATGAATAGAATAAAGAAAAAAAAACACATAATCACCTTTTGTAAGGATACTCCAGGCCCTATGTGGAAAGTGGAGAAGATAAGGCAGTAAAGACAATGTAAAGTTATGGTCCACTGTTCTCTGTATGAGCATAAATCAATATCTGTTATCAAAGTTCTGTATTGCATGCATGTATGCATATATGCAGTATGTAGATCCAGGCTGTTCACTGAAAAGGTTGGTGAAATTGCTTTCCTTCTATCTTGAAGAGCAAGCACTTTTCCCCATAGATCTCTGCATCGACACTAATTAGGATGGGTATCAAAAGTCGCAAAATAAACATGTTTGTTTATTTTATTGGTTAGAGAATGAAAAATCATGAATCTCCACTGCATCCTTAATGAACACATCAAAGTCAAAACAGTGTTGATATCATGCAGGGCTGACATCCCCACCACCACCACCACTTTTCAAACCTTAGATCTCAGTACAGTACAGGTAATATTTGGATTCAAAAATCTATATGTTTTGGTCTGGGAGCTTGTATAGCAATAGCACTGATTAATCTTTAGTGGAAGACAGAAATTTACACTGGTCTGAACATCAGCCAGGAAAAAACAGAAGCTGTTATCTGATTTTTAAAAAACCTAGAGAACTGCAAAAAAGTTTAGTAGGTTATACCAAAGGACTTTGTAAAAGAAGTTCAAAATATTTTTGCTTACATCTTTTATCAAAGCTGTTAGATTTAAGGAAAGGATTTGCTCATTAGAGGTGGTTCAGAATAAAGCTTTTGTACAGTTCATCCCAAATGTATTTGCTGTCAAACAGTTAATTATGCCAAAAGAACACGTTCCATGGGAAGCAGTGCCAAAAAGAAAAAAAATCTTATGCAAAAGATTTGTGAGCATCTATATTAAATCTCACATTTTAAGTACTGACAGGCAGACTATATCTCAGGTACAGAGATGGATTCCTACCGGTTCGCACCTATTCGGCAGAACCGGTTCGTCAATTCTACCGAACCGGTTAGAAGAGGTTCCACCAGTGGACCCGGAAAGCAGGCCACACTACAGAAGAGGTTCCAAAAAATTTTAAAACCCACAACTGCTCAGGTATATAACACAGGTTTATGGAATCTAGGCTGAAACAATTACCTCTTTCCTGACAACTAGTGTTGTCCAGAATGTTGCAATTCTGTTGTAGATAAGCCCATGGATAATACTTGGCATGCTTTTCAATCAAACCCCACTATTTTGCTACCTGATTATTATTTTTCTCCTACACGAGATATTGTAAAGATACAATACTAGATTAAAATAAGAATCTGGAATTCCAGCTACAGGGATAATCAGACAGGTGCCTCTCAGGCGCTAAGATTAAATTCTGTCTTTTATATGACTTTCATTTCTAGTTCTCAAAGGTCTAATTTACCAGTGTGTTTGCACAACAGATTTAACTCAGCCAGACACTAACCAAGACATAACCTTTAATTTTAGATTTAGCAGCACAAAGTCTAAGCATTCACTCATTTATTTATGCATGCAAGAATTCAGTTTCAGTGCTGACTGACCCCAGCTTACTCTGACTGACTCACAAAAATAAAGAGCAATATTTTTAAAAAATGCAATAAATTAGTCACAAACAAATAACAAAAATAGCTGAAAAGTAGGGACATCCTTATTGTCTCTTCACCAAACCAGGGTCCCAATGAAGACTGAAATGGGTGTAGTTACCAGGTTAATCTAAGAGTTCCTGAATCCATTTTTTATAAATATTTATGAATACAGACTCTTTAATGCTGGCTAATAATTGGCCAGATCTATCTCCTTTAACAACAATCTCGCTGTTACCTTTTTGTTGCCACACAAAGTCATATAAACTGGACAACATGACTTAAATACATTTAGACTTACTATCTAATATAATAACAGTGCCCTTTTAATGTTCATATTCATATATGTAAGATAAATATTTCATATGTTTGTAAACATTCTCTCTGCACTTGCTAGCATGATATGAACGGTCACTCAAATACATATAAGGGTAGCTTTTCAGAAGCCTAAATAACAGCAAAACTTCCTTTGGAAGTGTAGCATCTAATTTACCCATGCAAATTTGAAAAGGAGTTCATTTTAAAAAAGTCTAAGTCTTTAACGCAAAACCATTTCCCACACTTTTGCAAGAAGTTTTAAGACAGTCTAATGGAAATGGTTAAGATGGTTCAGAATCAAGACAAAAATTGTATTCCATAGTTAAGGTCATTGTGGGTTCTGTAAATGAATGTGAATTCCCATCTGCTACTTTTACTGCTGGTCAGCATGAAAAACATTTGAATTTTTATAGAGTATGTAATGGCATTATGATACATCACGTTCTATCTCTAATGAGAAATTCTTGAGGAAATTTTGTAAGGGCAGTGATCAAGTGCTCAGGCAATTGGTTCTTTTGAATCCAGAGACAACAAACACACCAGGGAATAAAAAGATTTTAAACTTTATTCAAGCAAACAGATTTTAAAAACATAACATAAAAACGCAACACCCAAATCTCTTACAAGCTGTCAGGAACTCCTCAATTAGGACAGCATAGATAACCCAATTGTGATCAGTTTCTACAGTAGCTGATGCTAGGGTCTGTGCAAACGTTCCCTGATTAAAATCAATATTTGGGTTTTTAATCAAAAGCTGGCACATTACATCCTGGTCCTGCTTCTTTGGTCTTGAGATTGCAAGATCCGATCTTGATGGGAACCTGAGATTTTCACAGGTCTGCAGCGGAGGTGGTATTTAGAAGGTTCTGACCAGTTCTGGAGAACTGGTAGCGGAAATTTTGAGTAGTTCAGAGAACCGGTAAATACCACCCCTGACTGGCCCTGCCCCCATCTCTTCTCTGCCTCCTGAGTCCCAGCTGATTTTGCAGTAACCTTCCCCTGGAGTGTGGTGGGAATGGAGATTTTACAGCATCCTTCCCCTGCCACACCCACCAAGCCATACCCACCAAGCCACATCATGCCCACCAAGCCATGCCCACAGAACTGGTAGTAAAGAATTTGAATCCCACCACTGGTCTGCAGCTATAGCAATAGCAATAGTAGTTAGACTTATATACCGCTTCATAGGGCTTTCAGCCCTCTCTAAGCGGTTTACAGAGTCAGCATATCGCCCCCAACAACAATCCAGGTTCTCATTTTACCCACCTCAGAAGGATGGAAGGCTGAGTCAACCCTGAGCCGGTGAGATTTGAACAGCCAAACTGTAGAATTTCAGTCAGCTGAAGTAGCCTGCAGTGCTGCATTTAACCACTGCGCCACCTCGGCTCTTCTATGTTATGTTAAGCTATGTTAAGATGCTGCCCCCTTCTCTTTTATTCATCAAGCTGCATAGCTAAAAATAAGCTCTAAACAAATAGACTTACGTAAAATCTAAATATGTACTAAACTCCTTGAAATAACAATGGCTTTTCACATTGTCTCCACAAAGGAAGAATCTGGAACAAGGTGCGTTAGTCTCATCTTATTTATAAACTCAAATTTTGTACTTCCTGAATTTTCCAGAATGAGGGCAAAACTGATAATTAACTGTAATTAAGATATAGTTTCAAAATCCATATACTTGATGAAACCTATATGGTAAAAATGCCAGTCTTGGAAGGGTGTTTGTACAGGAAGCTGTGTTTTGTGAGAAGCTATGCTTAGAACAAATTGACCTTTAAATGCTAAAATTCATGAGGATTTTAAAAATGCAACAGGTTAATGTGGAAATCGGATCGTAACTTGCTTAGGAGCAAATACGAGAATATGAGACAGTAACACATCCACCCTATTTCTAATCTCTTTGCGTAATAGCCAAAAATAGGGGTATTTTTAAATTTAAAGTAACTATACTCATTCAGACATATAATGAAAGAAAGTAGAAATAATTGCTAAATTAAGCGTTATAATCAAATAAATATAGAAGTTTTTTTTTTAAAAAAAAGATAGGGATGGGAGAAAGTAAAGGAAAATTGCAAAGCTACCTGTGAGATTTTGAAACATTGTCCGTGCTGAAAAAGAATTCCAAAGGAAAACCATTATGTGAGAGAAGACTAAGACACAATAAACTCTATTTGTTACATGTTTTTAATTAATAGGAAATTGTTCCGACCCCCACTTCTTTCGCTCGTTCACAGACAGCAGTCAGACAGACTTAAAAGGAAATAACTTTATCAGTCCTGGCTCACGCTGGCTGCGAGCCCAAAATAAACATAAATAATGTCTCTGGCAAAAAGGTTACACATCAGAATGCAAAAACAAAGAGCTCTTACAGCAAAACAGAGGTTTACAAAAAGAAAGCAAATCACTTATCCAAGTGTCCCTTTGAATCAGGTTTACAGAAAGCAAATCACTTATCCAAGTGCCTCTCATAAACAAACCACGACCGATGAACGACAAACCACGAACTAACGTTGACTTCTGCAACTAAGGCGTGGCACCATCCATCTTTTATCTTCAGAAGATGACACTAACGAGCAACAGCTGCTCATTATTCCTGCATCCCAACTCAACTCACAGCAAACTTCTGCTGAGTCACAACAGGAAATTATGGGGTTTTTTTTATAGAATAAGGAAATAAAAATTTGGTTCTTTAATTCTGTTAGGTTTGCATGCACATGTGCCTCCCTTTGAACTTTGTTTTTTACCTTAAATCACTTGTTCTTTGCCATTCTTCCGCACCGCAAATCCTGATTAAAGCTGGTTACAATTATACATGTACAAATTAGTGTACAAATTAATATTTCTAGGCTACCTTTCCAAGCTTTCTCACTTTGCCAACCCTGAAATTTAGGTACCAGATGGCCGTGCTATTAAGATACAATGGATCTTCAATTTTTCAAATCCTGCGGGCCAAAAAAAATCCCCTTGGTATTTATAAGAGTCCACTTGATACTAACAGGTTTCAGATTCATGGACCATATTGGCTTTTTTCCAACGGCTGAGAAACATTGGCTTAGTGAAAGCAGAGAACTACAGGATGTCGCGTGGAATTTATTCCAGGTTTTTCACTGATAGAAGACTTGAAATTATCTACCAAAATGATTGCTAATTGGCAAAATGTTTACTGAAGTAGCAGAGCAGTTATTGGAACAAATATGACCTTTCTGGTAAACGACAGCAATTACAGTGGAGAGAAAGAAAGGCTTTTAAAACCTTCATTCTTCAAGCCTTGCCGTTCGGCATGTCAGTAGCTTAAAATGTTTTAACACACCTGGGACAGGCTCTGACAATGGCTAAACAAATTTGGAAAGTAATTTAGAGCAGCATTCTCCTAACTGGGGACCCTTCAGTTACATGGACTTCGGCTTCCAGAAGTGACCTAGAACACAGAAAAAAGGCTTTTTTAGGTCTGCAGCAGAGGTGGGTTCCTACCAGTTCACACCTATTCGGTAAAACTGGTTCATCAAATCTACCGAACCGGTTAGAAGAGGTTCCACCAGTGGACCTGGAAAGCAGGCCACACCTACAGAAGAGGTTCCAGAATTTTTTTAAAACCCACCACTGGTCCTTGGATATGATTATTCTACACTATCATGCTCATATTTATAAAACTCAGTGCCTCTGTGAAAGGTAAGGATGACTACTGCGTTTGTGGTGCAATCAGAACATTGCGTGTGTTGAAGTTCTTTTAACCCAAACCAAAGATGCCTTTTGAAAAACAAGTTGACATCCTATTCTTATGCATGCCAGTGCTGTGTGTGTAATTTAAGGTGGTTCTGACAAGTGTCGTCGGCATCTTCATATCCGGTCACATGGGCGGCAAGCCACCCCCATCCAGTCACATGGGTGGCAAGCCACTCCCACAAAGGAGGCCACACCCACAGAGTAGGTTCGAACAATTTTTGAAACCCACCACTGACTAAATCTTACCTTTTCCTACAGCCCAGCTTCAAACAAAGGAAATTATTCTATATGAAATATAGGATGGAATCGAGGAGGGGCCAGCAGGCGGGGCTAACTGATCAGCGGAACTCCCGGTTTGCCTGAACGGATGAAAATTCCAGCCTTGAGTTAGTCTCAGAACAATCAAAAGGAAATTATGGTAAGAGTAGGGGTTAACCGATTGATCCCACCGTTTGGTTTATTTGGCTAAAGGCTGTTGTGAAGATGATGGCCTTAAAATAATTGCCATTGAAG
>NC_045551.1:3786098-3808598 GCF_009769535.1 Thamnophis elegans
ATTTAAAAGCACACCAAGAATAGAGTATTAAATTAAATAGTGTGTTAAAATAGAGTATGGTGACTGGTTCTGAGCAAAAATAATTTTAGGGCTGCCAAAGATTTGCTACTGTTTTAAAAGCCAGTATAATTTCCCATACTTTTCAATAATACTGATCCAAAGAACGACGGACTTTGATTTTCCAAGTTTTGTGGCAACCAAAAACAACTTTAAGAACCTTATGCTTCAGGGCTTTTGAAGTTTTATGAAAGAGCCAGAAACTAAAAGCAGGATTAAATTATTGAACATTGTTCAATTGTTTTCCCAAGTTTTTAAAAAAATTTGGATAAAGATGAACGACTAATTGAGCATTGCCACAGTTAAGTACAAACAACATTTCCAACTGATTTAAATCTTTAATTTATAAACAATGAAATCTCAGTGGACTTTGCATATAAAAAATTCCACTGTGATTTATGCCATTTATGTGACAATTTCATTTTACAAGTGCTTCTTACTATATCCAGGGATGTGCAGTCACTAGAGGCAAGGGAGGCGGAGCCTCACCAGTCTCCTCAGGAAAAAGAAAGAAATTTAAATATATATTTTTAAAATAATTAAAGCCAAGATAGTTGCTACCAGATTCCAGCTCACAGTGGCTTGGTGTCTGCTAAGTGCTCCCTTGTCTCACATCCGGGGCCGCTCCAGGCCGCCGGCCGCTGACACATGCTCCTGCAAGAGCCTCTGGGCAGCGCCGGGAGGCCGCAGAGAAGCTTCGCTCCGTTTTTCACTCAGCCTTCCCCCAGAGGCGATCCGGGACTTCCAGCGGCGGAGCTTGGAGAAGCAGCGGACGCAGGCCGGGACAGTGGGGGGAGGCAGTGGGGCACTTTGCATCGCGGGAGCCACCAAGCGCCTTTGCTGCAGACCCGGGCGCTTGGTTGCTCCCGCGATGCAAATCCCCCCCCCCCCGCCGAGGCTGACCGCTGCCCTGCTGAGCCTCACCAGGTATCAACCTCACCGCACGTCACTGACTATATCAACCGTTAATCATGTATTCTGTATATACTACACCTCAATTGTGACGTGTCCTGATGACTATCCTAAGGCATTTCTATCCTCAATATTTTTTCTAACCATGTTAAAGTAATTTACAGGGATTTGGGGTTTGTTTTTTTTGTGAAAATGTTTCACGGAAGACATGTGATGAGTAATAAATATTTTGCAAAATGAAAAAGTAGTGGAAACCGTGATTGTTCATTTGTGGTTTGGATGCACTATTTGAAAAATAATTACCGCTTGGTCTCATGACACACTACAGGAACAGTTTCAGAAAAACCAAAAATATCCAGCGTTTTGATTAACTTCGGTGCAAGAAAATTAATTTAAAACTCTTGGACTGTTTTTGGAAAACTTGTTTGTTACTTTTGTACTCAAGCATGTCCAATGGGTTTAATAAAACTAACAGTTCCCCAGGCAACTTCATCTTTCAGGATATTAAGATTTTGGATAATAGTCTTCTCACATTGGAATAACATATTAAAACACATGGAAGAACACCTGGTATATACTCTATATGCAGAACATACACAGTTTATATATTGATTTCAAATACCTTGTTTCCCTGAAAAGCCTGCGCGGAGCACACTTGTTTCCGTTACAATTGTAGAATACTTAAACCCATTCAAAATAATTAGGACCCTTTCGACGCTACAATTAATTGCCCAGTTGTAAGATATTTGAGAAATTTTGTTTACTTCAATGCAAAATTAAATATTTTCATCTAGGTCAATAAGAAAGCCACAAGGATCTCCCCTATTTTATTGTTTCATGGCACATACATTCAATACTGCCATTTTTCTCAACACAATATTCTTCTATAGATTCAAAAGTTAATGGTACTTGCAAATTATTACAGAAGTTTTGTCTCAACAAATATTTTGGCCTCCGTCTCATTTACTCAGCATATTTGGAAAGTCATAATTGAATTTACAGAATTTTTAAAGGTAGAAACACTGGTATAAAATGCTTGCTCACGTTTGTGTTGGAAGCAATAGCAATAGCAGTTAGACTTATATACAGCTTCATAGGGCTTTCAGCCGTCTCTAAGCGGTTTACAGAGTCAGCATATTGCCCCCAATAACAATCCAGGTCCTCATTTCACCCACCTCGGAAGGATGGAAGGCTGAGTCAACCCTGAGCCGGTGAGATTTGAACAGCCGAACTGCAGAACTGCAGTCAGCTGAAGTAGCCTGCAGTGCTGCACTCTAACCACTGCGCCACCTCGGCTCTGAGGTGCTTCTGAGTTGAAAGAATTAGTCGGTGACATCACTGTTGCCTGGGGACAACCTGGTTTCATGTCCCCATTAATATGACCACCAAAGTGGTACCTATCTATCTACTTGTGATCACTCGCTTTTGAATTGATATGTCAGCAGGAGCTGGCACGAATGATGGGAGCTCACTTGGGCTTCAAACGTGGACTTGCTGATGTCAACCCAGCATCGTAACCACAAAAGCCATGCGTTCATGTATAAAACATTATCTTTATCAGAACTTCCACCTTGCAAAACAAAAGTTTTAATCATCAGATTTTTGTGTTTTTAGTTATTGTCTGGTGCTAAGCCTTGCTTAATCCCTGATCAACCACCAATAGAGAAATAAACCACATGTACACATCAGACTAAAGAGGCAATGAAAAAAAAACCAGAACACATCATCTCCAGCAACCAACAGGGAAATAAGCAGTTGAGTGAATATCTGCAGAAGGGAATTCTCAAACCATATGTTGTTTTTTTTTAACTATAGTAGCATGAATTCCTATGTTGCTTCACCTCTTACAAATCCTGACTCCCAAATGAATGCATTTCTGGCCAAGCCTGTAACATTTTGACAAGCTGGTGATTCCGGCTTTAGTAATTACAGCATACATTCTTATGTCTTGCCCCTGATTCAGTGAAAACATAGACTACAAGAGGTACTGAATTGGGAAAGAAAATGAAACAACCTTCCCAAGAGAGTTTGCCTGCTTTCAAATGTATTATTCCTCTCTCTTTTTTTAAAAAAAAAAACTTTATGGATTGCATCTCTTAGAAATTCTTGCCCAGGGTCATTCCAGAATATTGTGCTTTTTGAAATACCCTTCTTGCAGATTGGACAAGCAAGAAGTGCGTTTCAAAAGGTCCTTAAAACATTTTTAATGCAAGTTTTTAACTGCTGGTTTTACCTATTAATCATTTTAATTGTTACTTCTACTGTTTTTAATGTCTCAGTTTTATTATTTTTTATTGTAAACCATGGTAGAATATCCAATCAAGCCTATCAAGTTAAGCAGGCAAACAAGTGAACAAATTATCTATCACTTGAATAAAGATTTGAGGCAAAATAAGTAAAATCTTAAATAAGCAAATAATGTTTGAAGGAACAATTAATGTGATCAAGAGAACATTCTTTCCTCAGCAATCCCTGATTTAGTTTCAGGTAAAAAAGGAAATAGTTTTAAAGAGGAAATTTTTAGTTAAAATAAAAAAAAAACATAAATTTAGATGTTCTGGATGGGGGTTAACAAGCTTGCACTCAATCCGGACAAGACCGAGTGGCTGGTGTGTTTCCCTCCCAACAATTGGCCAAGTATTCCATCTCTCAAGCTGGGGGGTCAAACTGTACGCCCCTCAGACAGGGTTCGCAATTTGGGAGTCCTCCAGGACCCACAGCTGACTTTAGAACACAATTTGTCGGCTATGACCAGGGGGGCATTTGCTCAGGTTCGCCTGGTGCACCTATTGCGTCCCTACCTGAACCGGGAGGCCCTCGCATCAGTCACTTGTGCCCTTGTGACCTCAAGACTGGACTACTGCAATGTGCTCTACATGGGGCTGCCCTTGAAGAGCATTCGGAGACTTCAGCTTGTCCAGAATGCAGCCGCGCGAGCGATTGTGGATGCACCCCGGTACACCCACGTCACACCTATCCTCCGCGAGCTGCACTGGCTGCCTATTGATCTTCGGATACGCTTCAAGGTGCTAGTTGTCACTTATAAAGCCCTTCATGGTATTGGACCTGGGTACTTGAGAGACCGCCTGCTGCCAATTACCTCCAATAGACCTATTAGATCCCACAGAGTAGGCCTCCTCCGAATTCCATCTACCGGCCAATGTCGCCTGGCTACCACCCGGAGGAGGGCTTTTTCTGTGGCTGCTCCGTCCCTCTGGAATGAGCTCCCCGTGGAGATTCGGACCCTCACCACCCTTCAGGCTTTCCGCACAGCCCTTAAAACCTGGCTGTTCCGACAGGCCTGGGGCTGACGAGTTGCCCGCCCCCGCTCGAATTGTGTGGTTGTTGAGTGTTTTTAAATTGTTGTAGTTGTTTGTCTGTTGTCTTTTTTCCCCCTCCTGTTTGTATTCCCCCCCCCCCTTATTTGGTTTGTGAGCCACCCTGAGTCCCTCTAGGAATAGGGCGGCATAGAAATGCAATAAATCGAATCAAATCAAATCAATTCTTATTTATTGACATTCCATTGAGCAATGCACAGAAGCATATGTCGTATTAATTTCGGCACTGATAAGTTACAGAAAGGACAAGATATATTTAAGATTTATTCCGAAAGATAATTAATATTTCCCAGGCCAACAGGTTTTTTCCCATTTTAAACTGAAAAAATGACCTTTATTTTATTGGATCGAAGTCAATATTACATCACTTGACTTCAGCTGGTCCATATCTTGGGAATTTCGATCTTGCAGCAAAAACTGTGTGTGGTAAAAGTGTTGTTGAATTTTGTTAGGAACCAGCCACTGTGGTGTGTTGAAAAAAAAGTTAATCATAATCTCACATTTTCCACATTGTTGAAAACGGCAGATGAAGGAGTCATACACATCACATTGTATTATCAGATGGATATTACAAAATTATGTAGACAACCTAGGATCATTGCAGAAGCACTGTGGACACGACACAGTCTGATTGTGGTTTGGTATGTTTGTCAAAAAGCGGGCACAAAGTTCATATGAACACTTATATGCTTCACTTCAGCATATTTCATGTACAGACTTCCTTCTAACCCCCCGTGTCTAACCGCACTATATCCTAAAAGCAAACCTTGCAATTTCTATGTGAACAGTTAAAGCTTAATATCGTGAAACCCTAGTTTGGTTCAGGCTTGAGGCCTACTTTGGTTCAGCCTGCCACCTTAATAAAGTAATAAAGGTGGGATAAAAAATAATTTGATAGTAATAAAACGACTGAGAAACTCCTTTATGACAATCAATGAAGCATTATTAGTGATTCAAATATATTTCAATCAAGACTAACTATAGAAGAAGTTACATTACTGCTGGGCCATTGATTCATTAAACGAAGATAGTGAAAATGAAATTAATTGCTTTTGCTTGTGACTTTACCTCTGAAGTCATAAAACTTGTGCTAAACTATTTTCTAATAGGAGACAAATCAGATGAATTTTGATCCAGGAACACAAAAGGTGTGGATGAAAAATTGAAAAGCAGAGATATCTATATCTATATCTATATCTATATCTATATCTATATCTATATCTATATCTATATCTATATCTATATCTATATCTATATCTATATCTATATCTATATCTATATCTATATCTATATCTATATCTATATCTATATCTATATCTATATCTATATCTATCTAATCTATCTCTATCTCTATCTCTATCTCTATCTCTATCTCTATCTCTATCTCTATCTCTATCTCTATCTCTATCTATCTATCTATCTATCTATCTATCTATCTATCTATCTATCTATCTATCTACCAAAAATTAAATAAAACAAATTTAAGGTAGAGGGAAACTGGCGGATCTTTTCAGGAAAACTTTTCTTGTGGAGCAGAAAATCATCACTGGACCTTCGGGTATTTGTATCATGTAAAATGGTAGAAAGTATTTATAGTGTACACTACGTAGAATCATTTCTATGAAATGGGCAGCTGTATAAACTAAAGTAATAAACAAACAAAGAGATGCCTGGAAGCTATACTGGAAGAAGGTGAGCAACGTGAATCCATGTTTATGACCTTTTAGAATGCATTTGAGCGGCCATTATAAGAAAGAATGTGTTGAATTAGTAACAGTAATAGAGTTGGAAGGGATCTTGGAAGTCCTCTTCTGCTCTTGCATATACTATTTCTGATAAATGGATATCCAGTCTCTGCCTCCAGTGATAGGGCAGCCACAACCTCTGAAGGCAATTTGAAATAATACGTGGAATTAAATGAGCAATTGACTTAATCCATCAGGTCTCTTCTTATATTCTTAGGTGTTCACTTATCTTTTTTTTCTTTTGTTTAAACAAAATCAGTGTCATTTTTTTTCAGTAAAAACATGTTTCTTGCAGGTTCTTAAAATTATTACACCTCCCTGCAAAAGCATAGCTTGTTGCATAACTAGTTGATACTAGGTAGCTTTCTTCCCCTGGCTGGTTCTCCATATCATGGAGCATTTTCTCCTTGAAGAGATTGAGAGATTGAGATTTGTTTTATTTATATGCCGCCCTATTCCCAGGGGGACTCAGGGTGGCGAACAACTCAAGGGGGAAAGGGAACACAAAAGTACAATACAAGCATTTAAAATAGCCAACAGCCACACAGCCACACAGGTCGAGAGGGGAAGGGAACTCATCAACCCCAGGCCTGCCGACAGGGGGGCATTCTGGACCTGTAGCAGTGGTGGGTTTCAAAAAAAATTTGAACCTACTCTGTGGGTGTGGCCTCCTTTGTGGGAGTGGCTTGCTGGCCATGTGTTTTCTTTCTTTCTTTCTTCCTTCCTTCCTTCCTTCCTTCCTTCCTTCCTTCCTTCCTTCCTTTCTTTCTTTCTTTCTTTCTTTCTTGAAGAGCCGAGGTGGCGCAGTGGTTAAATGCAGCACTGCAGGCTACTTCAGCTGACTGCAGTTCTGCAGTTCAGCTGTTCAAATCTCACTGGCTCAGGGTTGACTCAGCCTTCCATCCTTCCGAGGTGGGTAAAATGAGGACCCGTATTGTTGTTGGGGGCAATAAGCTGACTCTGTAAATCGCTTAGAGAGGGCTGAAAGCCCTATGAAGCGGTATATAAGTCTAACTGCTATTGCTATTGCTTTCTCTCTCTCTCTTTCCTTCCTTTTGTCTCTGTCCCTTTTTCCTTTTTTTCTTTCCTCTCTCACTTTTTCTTTCATTTTTTCTTTTTTTCTTTCTTCCTTTCTTTCTCTTTCCCTCTCTGTGTGAGTCTGTCTATCTCTGTGTGTGTGTGTGTGTGTGTGTGTGTCAGTGGTGGGTTTCAAAAAAATTTGGAACCTCTTCTGTAGGTGTGGCCTGCTTTCTGGGTCCACTGGTGGAACCTCTTCTAACCGGTTCGGTAGACTTGACGAACTGGTTCTACTGAACTGGTGCGAACTGGCAGGAACCCACTTCTGAGCTGTAGGCCTTCAATATGCTAACTAGAAACTCCATCTATTTAGAGGAAATAATGACAGGCTAGGCAGTTCTCCAGGAAGAGATCACTTAAAGGAAAAAAATTTCTTATGATTGAGCAATTGCGTAGGAAAACATGGCCAGAGGCAGGTTTTGTGACCGTAGATGTTTAATGCATACCAAGCTGCTTTTTATCCACTTAACTCCAGCTGGGGACTGTCACTATTTAGGAGTCATTAAAAAACAGGAAGTGGCCTGTCAGAATGCTTTTTTTGGATCAAATGAGGCAACTGTGTTACCGGGGACATATAATACCACCAGCAACAAAATTGCTAGTTTGGAATAAATGTTATTTCTAAATTGGGGAGAAAGCCCATCATCCAATCCCATGACTCATTTGAGTTTCCTGTGTTACTTTAGTGAGTCAGGTTAGTTCGTCTATTGTCTATATGTTGAATTAGTTTTACTAACTTTAAGGGTAACATCTCCCCCTCCCACACCTCCAAAAGCACATTTCATTGTTCACAGCATGGGACATGTAAGAGATTATCTGCCAAAAATCTGTTTCCCTCTTTGCCAAGTTTGTCCTATGGAGATACTAGTTGTTATTTCAGTTTCTGAATATCATCCAAACTCTTCTCAAAACACCTTCTTTATTTTTGTTTGGAAAACTTTCCAATTTCTCCTTGAGTTAAGGAGCTGTACAAAATATATATCCAGATCCTGAAGATGAAACTCAAATACTTTGGCTACCTAATCAGAAGGAAGGACTCACTGGAGAAGAGCCTAATTCTGGGAAAGACTGAGGGCAAAAGAAGAAGGGAGCGGCAGAAAATGAGGTGGCTAGATGGAGTCACTGAAGCACTAGGCATGACCTTAAATGGACTCCAGAGGATGGTAGATGAAAGGAAGGTCTGGAGGAATGTTGTCCATGGGGTCACAATGGGTTGGACATGACTTCGCAACTAACAACAACAACAACAATGTGTATGTATATGGACTTCCTGTGGGAGGAGCCTGTCGCCGAGGAGCTCAACGGAGCCCCTCTTAAAGTTCTGGTCTGTATATCTAATTAAGATCAATAGATATCATCCCTTTCTGGCGGAAAGGGACAGGCAGAAGCTCAGGTGTTAGGATTTATTCGTAGTTCACAGCCCTTTTCCTTTTTTTTTGGGCTGCGAACAGAGAATAGTTCCAGCGTAACTGAGCTCTTATCTCCAGCCAGTTCTTTGCAGCTGCCTTTTTGCAGCCCTAGACAGCCGACTCCCGCACTCAGGACAATGATAAATTGTTTTTAAGATAATACGAGCGGGTCTCACTTCTGTGATGAGTCTTTTTTTTTTAACTATCTAAACACCAGCCTTGTTTTTCCATTGAACTTCTCTGCGCAATTGGGATACAAAATGGCGTTTTTACTGTGTTGGTGATTGATGACGTAATTAACTGGCTTTATTTCCCCGGAGATCGCTACTCATTAATGAGCAAAATCTACAAATAACTTATGGAGAACTGATCAGCTGAAGACACTGTTTATCTGTCTACTCTCAGATTTTATCTATAATGTCTCCCAGGTCTAAACAGGCAAAAAAATCCTCCCCCCTCGTGCTTAAAGAACTTGTTACCAAATCGCTGCCTTTGTCTCCTACGCCATCTACTGGAGATTCTTTGACACAGGAGCTCCTCTTTCAAATAATTAATGACTTTAGAAAAGAAATTAAAGAATTTGTGTTGGATTTATGCGATAAAATACAGACCAAAATTGCCCAGATAAATGCGAATATGTTTGAAGTCACGTCTACTTTAACAGATTATGTTGAAGAAATGGAGACGAAATTGGAAACTTTGGAGGGGGCTAATTCTAAATTGACTTCTAATATCCAAGCATTACAACAAGAGATTACAGATACTCAAACACAACTTACAATGATAGATTACAACAGAAAGGCATCTGCAATAAGAGTTAGAGGACTGCCCGAAAAGAAAGGAGAGAACTTGAAACAGACGTTTGTAGAAGCTTTCAGCCAAGCGGTGGGAGGTCCGGGACTCAATTTTGATTGGAGTATTCGAAAAATCTATCGCCAGAATTCGCGTGTAGCAGAGCAACGACAGCTTCCAAGAGATGTAATTATATACTTTTTCACAAGAGAATCCAGAAATGCGATTGCTCAAAATTTTTACAATAACAGGCTACGAATCGATGGCCATGATTTGTTTGTCTTTAAAGAGATCCCGCTCCAGATGCTGCAAGCAAGGAGAAGTTATACTTTTTTAACCCAAGAACTTAGAAATCGTCAAATAAAGTATAAATGGGAAGCTCCAGTTGGAATCACGGTTACATTTGAAAATCAAAGATTTCGTATTAATTCTGTTCCGGAAGCTCGGGACTTTTATTATAAAACTCTGAAGGCGGGGCCTCTTGACTCGCTTGGAAACGCGGAAGGACAAGGTGAAGGAAAGATAAGCAGCAAGTCACTTGGTTACAAGAAGGAGGGAGTTGTTCTCCCCCTACTGGAGAGGCAGAAGAGCGGAAACTGAGGATTCAGTCATATTCTCAAAGCAGCGGGACACGTGGTTATAAGGCAGAGGGTTGCCTTTTCTTCCCGGAAGGGCAGAAGAGTAAAGAATATAGATCCAGCGACGTCTTTAAAATACTTTCTAAGCTTTTGGACTGATTAAAACTTTAGGATTTCTGTTTGGAATGAAATGGCAAAGCTGTGTACTGATGAGGAATGGAAAGAAGCATTGCTTATTCTAGACAGATATTATACGGGACTTTTACAAGACTTATTTGAATTTCAATCCAAACTGCGCATGAAGCGTTTTCTGTGAGGAAAGCGGGGACTAAGATTTATTTGAATTGCGGTTTGGGATGAATGGAGTTGGGAAGAGTGGGGCAGAAAGGAAGGTGGAGCGGGATATTGATGAAGGGATCTTGGGATTGAACGAACTGGTATGGATTTTGGGCACACATTTTACGAATTTACATGTTTGAAGTATAACATAAAAAGCTCAGGATTTTAAAGTGAAGAGCGAGATCCTAATCTTATGCAATTTGGGCTTGGGAGGAATGGAGACATGAAACGAAGGATAGGAAGATGAGTAGCGAAAGCATGAAGATAAATTGATTTTTGTATAAACTAATATTTGAATATAAGGTTAAGAAAGGCTATCTGGAGAGTCTACAGGAAGATGGGGGTAAATATCTAAGAAGTAAGGGACGAGGACAAAATATAAATGGAATGATTCACACTGTTTAAATTTTAAGAATGATGGGAGGCTGAGCATAATGCAAAAGATTTTTCAATTTTTTTTTATTTACTTTTTTGTTTTTGTTTTTTTTCTTTTTCGGAGTGTTTTTTTTTATTTTATTTTCATTATTATTGTTAATAAGATATTTTGAAGGTGAATGGTACTGAACTATGCCGGGTGTGTGACCTGGGAAGTCGGAGGGGGTTAGGGAGGGGGGTTCATTGGGGGTGGGTGGGTGGGTGGAGATATAGTTTCAATATATAGAATAAGAAGAATACACTTGTATACTGTTGTTCCTTATCTTTTCTTTTTATTTTTCTCTTTTTTTTTTTCTTATTGCTTTTTTCCTTTCTTTTTTCTTTATGGCGTAAGGAATAGAGAAATGCACCATAGTGAGAAGTAGAGGAAAAGAAGAGGGAGAAGTAAGGAGAGAGGAAGAGGGGAATGTAAGGAGGATGAGAGGGGAAGGAGGGTGAGGAAGGTGAGAAAGGAAGATAGGAGGGGAAAGGGAAGTAGGAGGGGTGATCGTTGGAGGGAGAAAGGAAAGTTGGAGGGGGAGAAGAAGGGGTGTATGAAAGTGATAGGTCGGGTTTATGAGTTGTGTTTAGGTTGGGGTTTTTTTTTTTCCTTACTATTATATTATTATTATTGCAAATATCCCGTATATAAGTGAATGTACAAAATTGAAATTGAAAATGAATAAAACATTTAATATAAACAATGTGTATGTATATGTGTGTATATATAATAATATATATTTGTTTTCGTAGATTTTCACGGGTGTAGGTATGCTGGTTTTGTTGTATTAAGGTCTTTTCCTGTGTAAGATTGAGACCTCACTGAAACATTGCCAAGACAATCTCAATCTTACACGGGAAAAGACCCGAATACAACAAGACCAGCATAACTACACCCGTGAAAGTCTATGAAAACATATGGAGCGATAGATAGATAGATAGATAGATAGATAGATAGATAGATAGATAGAGAGAGAGAGAGAGAGAGAGAGAGAGAGAGAGAGAGATAGAGATAGAGATAGAGATAGAGATAGAGATAGAGATAGAGATAGAGATTAGATATAGATATAGATATAGATATAGATATAGATATAGATATAGATATAGATATAGATATAGATATAGATATAGATATGGATGGATGGATGGATGGATGGATGGATGGATGGATAGATAGATAGATAGATAGATAGATAGATAGATAGATAGATAGATAGATAGATATAGAGATAGATAGAGATAGATAGATAGATAGATAGACAGACAGACAGACAGACAGACAGACAGACAGACAGACAGATATTTATGAAGACTTCAACGTCCCCAGGGTCATGCGATCAGCTTTTGCAGTCTTCCAACAAGCAGAATCAATGGGGAACCAGATACACTTAACAACTTGAGGAGCCGAGGTGGCGCAGTGGTTAGGGTGCAGTACTGCAGGCCACTTCAGCTGACTGCTATCTGCAGTTCAGCGGTTCAAATCTCACCGGCTCAAGGTTGACTCAGCCTTCCATCCTTCCGAGGTGGGTAAAATGAGGACCCGGATTGTTGTTGGGGGCAATATGCTGACTCTGTAAACCGCTTAGAGAGGGCTGAAAGCCCTATGAAGCGGTATATAAGTCTAACTGCTATTGCTATTGCTAACTGTGCTACTAATTTAAGAATTGCAGTGATTCACTTAATAAGGTGGAAAAAGAAAATCATACAATTTTTCACTTACCAAATTTACCACTTAGCAACATAGCTTTTGAGCTGAATTGTGGACGCAAGTTGAGGACTACCTGTATGTGTGTGTTTATATAATATAAAATTATATATTACATATAGGAGCTTGCCCCATCAATGCTGGCATATTGCATGAGATTGAGCCATAATTCTTTCTACACGTTCTTCTTAGAATGGGTGTATCCAACAGCACTACTATAATTCACATCAACACCCCTGCTTTGCAAAATGTGCTCAAACATTCAATGCCAGTTGCTATTTTTATAAAGTGATATGAGACATTGCCAACAAGCAGTGTATTCTTGTTACCTAGCTAAAAGATTACAAACAGATAAATATTGGATTAGGTAAAACTGTGGTTGGAATTTTATAATTTGAAATTGAATGACTCAATTAGCCAAAAGCATGCTCATTAATTTTTTAGAATTGGAAGTCTGCCATTTCTGCCAAAAAAAAAATGTGATGTCTAATTACACGTTTCATTGCAAAATACTTAAAAGGAGCCATGCTTTGCATCTTCCAATGCCTTGATAGAATTCCCTAGAGCATATTAATTAACTGGCATGTCATGCAGTTGTGAACATAAGGTAATTAATAAGGTCAGAAGCAAATATTAGAATGGATAAGATATAGTTTTGCTCTAAAGCTATTTAGAGAATTTGGAGGTTGCATAAGAGAACTGAGGGGGTTGATAATTTATATCAGAATCTTGGCTAGCATAACGGCCATGCATAGCTGTGAGTCAAAAGTGACATCTTAATTGAGCTTGCAAGTAACAGCAGGTGATTAAATGTTGTACTTTAAAAAGTCACCCAACCTTAAGATGGGGGGCTGAGCTTAATACAAAGAGTTTTTTTTTCTTTCTTTTTTCTTTTCTTTTCCTTTTTATAATTTGTAATTTCTTTTTATTTGTTTTTTTTTCTCATATTACTTTTATGTTTAATTCATAGGATCACAAGATACTTTAGAAGGGGTTTGACAGAGGGCAGTGCCAGGTGTGGGCCCTGGGAAGTCGGGGGGGACTAGGGAGGGGGACCTACTGGGGGTGGGTGGGTGGGTGGTAATATAGTTTCAATAAGAAGAAGAATGCACTTGTATACGGTTGTCTCTTCTTTTTTTCTTTCTTTATATTTTTTTCCTTGGGTTTTTTTTTATCATATTTTGTTTCCTATTTTCTATCTTTATAGCTCAATATTAATAAATAAGAGTTGAATAAAGGAACACACCAAGGGGAGAGGTAGAGGGAAAGAAGAGGGAGGAGCAAGGAGGGAGTAAGAGGGGAATGTAAGGAGGGCGTAAGGGGAATGCTAGGGTGAGGAAGGGGAGAAAGGAAGGTTTGAGGGGAAAGGGAAGTAGGAAAGGGGAGTGTTAGAGGGAGGAAAGGAAAGTTGGAGGGGGAAGATGGGGTGTATGGAGGATGGAAGTGTCAGGTGGGGTTTTGTTCTATGCTGAATGATGATGAGTTGTGTTTTCTTTTTTATTTTATTTTATTTCTTTTCTTATAGCAAATATCCAGTATATAAGTGACTGTAAAATTGAATGTGAAAATGAATAAAAATATATTTGAAAAAAAAAAAAAGTCACCCAACCTTCCATGAGATTGTTCAGCCTAGTAGGCAGAAGGTTCCTGAGCCTGTTCTCCAAAATGTTATATATGAATTCTATTGCACATACTTCTGTTTTGAATTATGACCTTGTATAATGTCTGTCGAGATTATCAGTCAAAGGTACCTTTTCAAAAGCAACTGGAGTCAGAACTGAAGAAACTTCTTCGATGAGGCGTGAAACATCTTCAAGAAAAAAACAAGTTGCCATTTGAAAAAGTACCTTTAGGATGACCTTGTATCATCTTTTCACCAAGTGAAGATGGACCCATGAAGATGAATACCTAACTAGCCTATTCACAGTGCTGAATATATAACACTGAAGGATTTTTTTTTTAGATAGAAATCATAAATAGAATCCAATAGAAGTCATTCCCCAAATATATTATAAGGGGCATAACAGTCCCTTCCATCAAATATTGAGAATTTGAATAAAACACAGTGGGGTTAAAAGAAGTATAGGCCAGCATAAGCATTACACGTTAAAAAGGTGTGCTCAAAAATTGGTATATATTGAAAAGTATATCACTTTTTGCGGAAAAGCTAATCTTTGCATACAAAAAATATTGCATGCAAAGCAAGCCACATTTATTTAGTTATTTAGTTATTTAGTTATTTAGTTATTTAGTTATTTAGTTATTTAGTTATTTAGTTATTTAGTTATTTAGTTATTTAGTTATTTAGTTATTTAGTTATTTAGTTATTTAGTTATTTAGTTATTTAGTTATTTAGTTATTTAGTTATTTAGTTATGTTGTTATTTAGTTGTTATTTAGTTGTTATTTAGTTGTTATTTAGTTGTTATTTAGTTATTTAGTTATTTAGTTTTTTTAGTTTTTAGTTATTTAGTTATTTAGTTATTTAGTTATTTAGTTATTTAGTTATTTAGTTATTTAGTTATTTAGTTATTTAGTTATTTAGTTATTTAGTTATTTAGTTATTTAGTTATTTAGTTATTTAGTTATTTAGTTAGCTAGCTAGTTATAAATGCTAGTTGAATAAGTTAGAAAAATGTGGAAGACATGAACAAAATCAAATTTACCTTTATCTGTCTTTAATCAAATCTATCTTTATCTATGAGTTAAATGTACGATATTACAAGATGCTAAAGAAAGAGAAGGATTGGGCTTGCCTGATAGGAATAATGTCATGATGGCTGAAATTGAACTTCTCTGTTGTTTAATTTGGTGAAAGGCTGGGTGTTCCAGAGAAACAGAAGGATACTGCAGTTAGAAGAACACGATCTGAGATTTGGGTGGCATAGATATTTATTATATGATAAAGCTAAGATAAGTTTTAAAAATTATGTTAGACGTGCTTTTTTTGAGTATATGGAATAAATATAAGTTGTATTCAACAATACTTCTGTGGCTCTGAGCATTTTATAGATTGGAAATGATAAGCAAACAAAAATAGTTAACTTACTGTGATATATTAGAATTCTTTTCAAGGGAAATGTAAAATCAAATCAAGTTTGACTGAAATTAAAATTATAAACAGTGAAATAACTTCTAATGGGTGAATGGAATGTATAAAAAAAGTAATGAAATGCTTTCAGATGAAAGTGAAATTAAGACATAGTAGAAAGAATATTTTAGCAGTTCACATATGAATGTCTAAGAGAATTGAAATTAATATTACACATTAGTATCTAAGAAAAAGTCATATTTCTGAGATGAATGATAAATGCATCAATTTAAATAAGTAAATAACTTATAAAATGGATATTATAAAGGTAGCACAATGAAAATGTTAGCAAGTGGGAATTTGAAAGATGAAATGGTATAACTAGAGAAATGTTTAAAATAGGAGTGACTGTGTGACTTGTTTAATAAGTGTGCAAAGACTACATTTTATCTGGCAGTTGAAGAATTGAGCTATTATATTATAAAATAAGGGCAAGAGAAACAAGAGAAAACATTGAATAATTGAATAATGGCAGACTGTTCCCCTATCCAAAAGGGAAACTGGCAAGAACAAACATAAAAATTACACGCAGATTAATCTCCCAGGTGTGGCTGGGAAGGTATTTTATAAAGTTCTGATGAAGAGGAATAAAAATAAGACTAACTGTCATTTCTACCTGGGTAGAAATTTTGGAAACTGGGCAGTGGAAGAGGGTAGACATGGGAAAAATACCTAGATTGGACCACCAAAAAACAGAGACAGACAGAGACAAAAATACGAGAGAAGAAAATGGGAAGCAAATAAGAAAAGCATAGCAATTAAAGTATTGAAGCGGGCAAGAGACGATGGATAGATTTATTTTTATTGTTATTGTTCTGATTTGCTTTTCTTTCTCTCTCTCTTTCCTTTCCTTTTTTAGGTAGGTGACATGACTAGAATTTAGGCAGGATAGAAAGAAAATGTCTTTTAATAATTTAAAACAAGATTTTTTTTTCTTGTTTATAATACTCCCTTCACTATTCTATTTCATATATTTATATTTCAGGCGTGAGGAGACGAAAGGAAGGAGACATTCTTTGCCTTAAAATCTGAGATGGGCAGCATATAAATTGAATAGATGAATTAATTAATAAAAATAAGCAACATCTTTTTGCAGACATTGTTAACAACTCATTGAAGGATTCTTACAGCTTTGAAGGTTCAAATTCAATTCCAGAATCCTCACTTCTATTTTTTTGAAAAAAAAAAAAACCTGAAATTTTCAGGGTTAATCCCAAAGATAAGAGAGTTTTTATCCTTCTCCCCCTTATAAAAATGAGATGGGAAAAGTCTCCCAAATTTAAAAAAAAATTAAAGAGGGGGGAGAAATGTACCTTATACATTTCTTGAAATAATATACATACATACATACATACATACATACATACATACATACATACATACATACTAGGGGTGGGTTCCTGCCAGTTCTAATCTCTTCTATAGAACCAGTTCCAGCTCCCTCCCCCCACCCATCCACACATCATCAAGATGAAGAGCGAGAGGAGGAATTCTGGGAGTTGAAGTCCACGAGTCTTAAAGCTGTCAAGTTTGAACACCCCTGGGTTTTTTTTTCTAAAGGGTTAGGGGTACAAGGGTCTTGTAACTTAACAGCTTTAAGACTTACGTGAGTTTCACCACATTTTACAAGTTGGCCATGCCCACCCACTCACATGGCCAACAAGCCACTCCCACCCGGTCACATCGCTGGCAGGCCACTCCCACAAAGCAGGCCATGCCTACAGAAGAGGTTCTAAAAAAATTTGAAACCCACCACTGAAACACATACATACATACATACATACATACATACATACATACATACATACATACTCACTGCAGATATAAAATAAACTATAATTGTGTATTGGCTGAATGCTAGAAGACTGTTATCAGTTAAATCTATTCCAGTTGTTCTTACTTTAAACAACCATTTGTCATTTTTAGATATCTAGAAAGATTCTGAACTGAGCCAGATTGCCTGAAGAGAATTAATGAACTTCACTATTTCTAAAGAAGTACTTTAAATTCTTGTTACATAAGGCTTATATCTGTTGTTCTGTTTATCCCTATTGTCAGATTGTCAAGCCTTATAATAAGATAGAACTGCTGGCTTTTCGGATGCTGCTTAATTTTTACACTGCCTTTCTGCCCCATAAAACATTTATAGCAGAGCCTCTCCATAGGTTATTGGACTCTAGAACGCCATGACAGTGGGGAAAAAAGGAAGCTGAAAGGAAGAGGAATAAAAATAAGACTAATCCAAATGGAAGGGAAGGTACCTCCATCTTGGAGAACAGCCTTTATATCCTTGATACCCAAAGAAGATCAAGATCTTAGTCAACCAAAAAATTATAGGCCTATATCATTATCATTACCAAAATACTAGCAAATAGTTGGTTGGTTATTCAGCAAATGATTCATAATCATCAAACTGGTTTTATACAAGAAATACAAATGAAAAGTAATGTAAGACAAATTGTTAATATATTGAAGTATTTGGGAAAGAATAACCAAGTTCCCGCAGCGCTTATATTTCTAGACACCGAGAAAGCATTTGATTGAGTGAATTTTTAATGATAAAGATGCAAACTGGAGAGTATTTTCTACAATGAATCAATGCAATATATCAGGAACAAACAGCACAAATTATAGTCAATGGAAGTTTAACAGAATCTTTTAAAATTGAGAAAGGTGGAGGGAGGGAGGGATATATACTAGGTTAGATACGATGTGTTAGATTTCAATGTAATGCGACTTCACATGTATACTATTTTTCTTTAATTTCTCTGTAAAAATAGGATAAGTTAAGTACATTGACATATAGTGGAAATACACCAAGGGGAGGAGGAGTGGGATAGAAGAAAGATGGGTAGAGAGGGCGGGAGAGAGGATGGGAGGGAGGGTGAGAATGAAGGGAGGGAGTGTATCGGGAGAGAGGAGTGGTAGAGGGGGAGGGGAAGTAGGGTAGAGGGGGATGATGGAGGGAAGATAGAAAGTTGGAGGGGGGTGGAAGAAAGATGTGTACGGAGAGTGGAAGAGGTATATTGGGTTTCTATTTTTGGGGGTATTGTTCACAAGAGGAATTGCTGCAATTATTGTTTAATGTTGTATGGCTCCGGCTATGCACAGTATATATATGAGTGTATGAAAATGGAAAAATGGAAAATAAAAACCTTTTTCAAAAAAAAAAAAACAGAGAAAGATACAAGACAGGGTTGCCCCCTATCACCATTATTGTTTATTATAACCCCGGAGTTATTGCTGAATAAAATACAAGGGTCAGATGATTTACAGGGAATTATAGAATATAGATTACGAGCATTTGTGGACGACTTGGTTATAACTTTAACCCAACCAGGGAAATCTACCAATGTTTTAATGAATATGATTAATCAATATGGCCAAGTATCTGGGTTTAAAATAAATCTAGGGAAAACAAAGATGTTAGTTAAAAATATGAACACCAATCAAAGGGAAGAATTATATAAATTAGGTAAATATTTGTAAAAGCTTTTTAAAATTTTCAATAAAAAAAATAAGACTAATTGCCATTTCTACCTAGGCAATAATTTTGGAAACTAGGCAGTGGAAGAGGGTAGAGATGGGAGAAATACCATCTTTTGAACCTCCAAAAAAATAGATTCAGGCAGAGACAAAGATACAGGACAAGAATATGGGAGGCAAATAAAAAAAGCATAGCAATTAAAGTATTGAAGCGGGCAAGAGATGATGGATAGATTTTTTTTATTGTTATTCTTCCGATTTGCTTTTCTTTTTTTCTCTCTTTCTCCTTTCCTTTTTTGGGTAGATGAAGTTAGGTAGGATAGAAATAAAATGTCTTTTAATAAAGGGTGACATAATTAAAAGTGAGAATAAGAGAGAGAAATAAGAGAAAGGGCGCATATTAATGTACATATATTTTATAGGATAAAATAAGGGCAAGAGAAACAAGAGAAAACATGGAATAATTGAATAATGGCAGACAGCCACTTAATATAAATATGTATAAGTTGGTTGAATGTAATAATTATGATCAATTTTATTAGTTTTATTTGTATTGGAATGTATGACACCCAAGTGCCACATTGTTCATGCATTGATATGTTTGTAAAAAATAAATAAAAAATAAAAAACTTTTTAAAAAAAAGAAAGAAAGAAAGACCAATTTGGGTGACTTTAGAGCCGAGGTGGCACAGTGGTTAGGGTGCAGTACTGCAGGCCACTTCAGCTGACTGTTATCTGCAGTTCAGCGGTTCTAATCTCACCGGCTCAAGGTTGACTCAGCCTTCCATCCTTCCGAGGTGGGTGAAATGAGGACCCGGATTGTTGTTGGGGGCAATATGCTGACCCTGTAAACCGCTTAGAGAGGGCTGAAAGCCCTATGAAGCGGTATATAAGTCTAACTGCTATTGCTATTGTTATCTGCAGTTCAGCAGTTCTAATCTCACCGGATCAAGGTTGACTCAGCCTTCCATCCTTCCGAGGTGGGTGAAATGAGGACCCGGATTGTTGTTGGGGGCAATATGCTGACTCTGTAAACCGCTTAGAGAGGGCTGAAAGCCCTATGAAGCGGTATATAAGTCTAACTGCTATTGCTATTGTTATCTGCAGTTCAGCAGTTCTAATCTCACCGGATCAAGGTTGACTCAGCCTTCCATCCTTCCGAGGTGGGTGAAATGAGGACCCGGATTGTTGTTGGGGGCAATATGCTGACTCTGTAAACCGCTTAGAGAGGGCTGAAAGCCCTATGAAGTGGTATATAAGTCTAACTGCTATTGCTATTGCTATTTATGCCGAACACAATACAGGTAGACCTTGAGTTAGGACCACAGTGGAGCCCCAAATTTATGTTGCTAAGTGAGACATTTGTTAAGTGAGTTTTGCCCCATTTTATGACCTTTTTTGGCCACAGTTGTTAAATGAATCATTGCAGTTGTTAAGTTAGTAACACAGTGGTTAAATGAACCTGGTTTCCCTATTGACTCTGTATGTCAGAAGGCCACACAAGGTGATCATATGGCCCCAGGACATTGTGACCTTTATAAATAAGAACCAGTTACAAGAACAAGTATCTGACTTTTGATCATGTGATCAATGGGCATAAGTGTGAAAAATGGTGATAACTCACTTTTTTCAGGGGTCGTAACTTTGAACAGTCACTAGATGAACTATTGTAAGTCAAGGGCTACCTGTATGGGCACCACAGATTTTTGCTCTTCAACAAAGCATGAAGAACAGACATCCCATGGATGTGGAAGTGTAATGGTATATGGATATTACTTTGGATTATAGAAGGGAGAGTGATCATGTCTTATTGAAATTAAAAGTATTTCAGCCCACAGAAGAATGGAGTGCATGGGAAACAACTCAGAAGGGGTCCTCCCTAGCTTTCCAAAGAATAAAGGGAAAAGTGGAGAAAATATGTTTCAAATTGCAAGATTCTCATGTAACCGTCCAATAAAGATTGTTCTTCTGGTCTGGATTATCTCAAAGAGCTGACAAAAAGATACTAAGATATGTTTGTATGTAAACAATGCCATAATGGTTGAAAAACAATGATTTGTAGCTAATATTCAGTGGAGTCTGTAACAAGTCTGCATCTGAAAATTAAAGTACTATGGACAGTAAGATTTCATGGCATTGGTGCAGTGGTGGGTTTCAAAAATTGTTGGAACCTACTCTGTGGGTTTGGCCTCCTTTGTGGGAGTGGCTTGCTGCCCAAAACTATGTGTTTTTTTTATGTTTTTGTTACTCTGTTTGTATTTCCCCTCCCTTTTGAGTTGTGAGCCGCCCTGAGTCCCTTCAGGGAAAAGGGCAGCATACAAATAAAATTAAACCTAAACCTAAACCCATGTGACCGGATGGGAGTGGCTTGCTGCCCATGTGACTGGATATGAAGATGCCGACGATACTTGTCAAAACCACCTTAAATTACCTCACACACAGCACTGGCATGCATAAGAATAGGATGTAAACTTGTTTTTTAAAAGGCATCTTTGGTTTGCGTCAAAACAACTTCAACACACGCAATGTTCTGATTGCACCACAAACGCAGTAGTCATCCTTACCTTTCACAGAGGCACTGAGTTGTATAAATAGGAGCATGATAGTGTAGAATAATCATATCCAAGGACCAGTGGTGGGTTTCGAAAAAGTTTGGAACCTCTTCTGTAGGTGTGGCCTGCTTTCCGGGTCCACTGGTGGAACCTCTTCTAACCGGTTCGGTAGATTTGACAAACCAGTTCTACCTAATAGGTGCGAACTGGTAGGAACCCACCTCTGGACTAAATGAACAGTTGTAAGTCAAGAATTACCTGTCCGCATTTTCATGACTTTCCTAGCAGTTCAATTTCAAACATTGAAAAATGATTTAGCAAAAACCTTCTGCTCCATTCTCATTAGGATTTTCATAAGCTAATAAAAGCTTCTGAAACTTGCTCCTTATTCTGTTTTGCAGCTTTTTTCCACTTATTCCACAGGTTTTTAATGTTCCAGTATATGCACTGGATATTTACATTGGAGTACAAACATAGAGGATTATAACTTGGCAACTGTGTGTGATGAACTACATCCCTCTCTGAAGAAAATAAGAACGGGGAGGAATCAAACTGTGCCACTGAAAAATGTTCCTCTCAAACATATTAATGGTTTATTTATTCTACTTCGGCAACAACAGTCTATTACCATTCCTATTTTGGATGAAGTGGCTTTACAAAGGTTAAACAAAGGGCATTAGAAGCATGATATTAAACAACAAGAAAAAAAATTGCCCATGAGGTTAGTTTTAGGTCATTAAGGCTCTCTACATAATCCCCAGCTTACAGCTTCGCTTCACAAGCTTATTAGTACATGAGCCAATATTAATATCTGGACTTCGTCACATGCTTTGCAATTTTGGCAGAGAACTTCCATCTGGAAGCAGAAAGGTAGGCATTCCATTACGTTGTCAATAAAAGGGACACATGCATTCAGTGCCGGATTTTCCTATAGGCTAACTAGGCTTCAGCCTAGGGACTCAAGATCAAGAGGGGCCTACATTCAAATTGTTAGCAAAATTAAAAT